>NC_053400.1:34610545-34648045 GCF_016859285.1 Xiphias gladius | reverse complement strand
GAACTGGGAGATCTGGATTCAATGATGCATCACAATATATGTCATTTTATCTTGGGATATTAAAATCAAGGTCCAGAACAGTTTGTGGACAATCGGTAGAGAAACTCAATATTGCCCACAATGCTCTGAATTAAGCAGAAATATCAAGGGTAGAGATACCACAGTGTAAACAATATGTCAAAATGCCTGTAATAATTGTTAGATGCAGCCGACCAGTCAATCAATCATTTGGTCCATAAAATGCCAATAACGTGAAAAATGTCCCGCAGAGTCCCAGAACTCGAGGTGTCGTCCTCAAATGTCCCATTTTATCCGACCAAGTGTCCAAAGCCAAAGAGATTCAGTTTAATATCTTAAAATCCTCACATTGTAGGACCAGAGATCTCTTTGGCACTTTTGTTTCATAAATGACTTAATGAATATTCAGTTATCATATGATTGTAGCAGCTTCATTTTCACTCTATCGACTATTTGATTTATGGACCAAATCATCGCAGATCTACACAAACCTTAACTTCTAATCTTGAACTTCTTTAAACACTGATATACAGGACGGTAGAGAAATGAGCCGTCATGGAAAACGGTGGATAAAAGACGAGGAAAAGAAGAAAGAGTCTGAACAGTGAAAATGAAAAGAAAGTCTCTCTCTCTCCGTTTCTCTGACAATAGCTGCAGTGTTGTTACTCTGATCCGTCCTCTCCTCAGACTCCGACTCTAAGACGACCAGCTGACAAAAACACACACTCAGCGAACGAACACATGAACAAATAAATAAAAAGGTGATATTTTCAGCTCACCTGTTTGTCCCTCTGACAGTCTGCACTACCACACACACACACACACACACACGCTCCGGTTTACTCTGTTTCCTCTCCCCGTCGAGCTCCATTCATTCCTAACAGGTATGACTCACCTCTCCTGCCTCCACACACACACTCCTCTGTCATGCCAAAAATGCAGCCATGCTGGTGTTTTTTTGTTGGTTTAAGCTCCCTCCTCCTCTGCAGCAGACGTCTGACTCACCGTCCAATGAAACGTCTTTCTTCCAGAGCTCCTGCAGGCAGGGGGCGTGGCCGAGGTCCCAGGTCTTTCTTGTGCTGAACATGACCGCCGGGCTGAGCAGAGCGCTGGACCGCTGGACCGGCTGCAAACGCAGAGACGGAGACACAAACTGCATTAGACCTGAGTAAAACGGCACCAGACCAGGGAGAGTCCCTGCAAATGAACCGATTCTACTGCTGCCTGGTGAAGTCTGGGGATATCATATATTTCTCTTCATGTGCCTGTATTAGTCTGCATTTGTTTCCATTCAGTCAAACTGTCCCGTGTTTGCTCCTGTAGCCATGGATGTGCTCACTGACAAAACGCGTTCCCTAGCCCCCTCACCCTAACCCTGAGCTAAACCTGATTCTAACCTGAACCCCAAAACCAGGTCCGAATCCTCAAACAGCCCTTTGAAGGTGTGAGGACCGGACAAAATGTCCTCAAAACGGTTGTGTGAACAACATTTGTCCACGTCACTGTAATAGGTGACTTAAACTGGGAGATCCACGTTGGGTTTTTGATCGTGTGTAGGAAAATGCCAACGAGCTGAAAAATAACACTAAGGATTCGTACTGTAATGTGCAATGTGAGTTTCATTTTTTAAAAATGGATTTTATAAAATGAGTATCGAAAAAAGTATCGTTCAGGAACCGGTATCCAAGACAAGGTATCGGTACCCGTGCTGAAAATTTGTGGACGACACCCAGCCCTACCCGGTGGTGATGTCACGGTGTCCCGGAGGACAGCTGTACATCACCGCAGCCGGGCGAGGCGTTCAGCCACCGGAGGTCAGCAAAGACAAGATGTTCAGGGGCGGTAAAGCTACTCTTTAAGTCCCTGCAGCATAAACTTGAATGCAAACATCAAACACTCATTATCTGGACCAGAATCGGTCTGGATGTGAGTGAATCGCACTCTCAGGAACTAAAAACTCACAATACGTTTGAAAAACCCACTCAGACCTGGCTCAGAAGTTTCACATCGCTCACTGAACCCGCTGCACTGTAAGGTGGTTTGTGGGCCATGTACATAGACCTACATCCAGTTTAATGCAGTAAGCACAGTTTAGACAGTCCATACAGGGTCAGACCAAACAAGATCAGGCCAATACTCACTAATCTACAACAGCGGACTGACTGCAGGGCCTCGAAATCCGACCAAACAACTCCATGGACAAGTCCCTGAATAGAGTTGAACCACGTTGACAGTCCACAGTAGCAGAGTCTGAAGTGAGACAAAGCTCAACGCTTTTACTTTGACATGTGCCTGCTCTCTGATTGGTCAGACTCCACTGAGGCGACCACCTGAAAAATCTAAGATCTGTTGTCTCGTTAAAGTTATGTACTGTATTGTCCACATGTCCAGACTGAAACGTCCCACCAACCGTTGGATGGACTGAGATGAAATGTGGTTCAGACGTTCATGTTCCCCTCAGGGTGAACTGGGTAACTCTGACGGTCCTCTGACTTTCCTCTAGCGCCGTCATCAGGTCAACATTTTAACTTGTCCAGTACTTTGGATTATGACCAGATACCTGCAGAATTCAGATCTGTCCCATCAGCCTCAGCTGGCCTTTTTGTTTACTGCTAATTAGTAAGTGTTAGCATGCTAACACGCTAAACTAAGATGGCGAACACGGTGAACAAGACACCCGCCTCCCAGAGCTGCTAACATGACTGGAGACTTCCCACATAAGGAGTCAATAAGCTGGGACAGCAACCGCTGCTGCTCATTGTGAATGGGACCTGGGACCGGGAAAATCTTTTTGGCAGACAAATTTCTCCAAAGCAGCTTTCAATGAGTTTGTAACACATAACTTTCATACAGGTAAAGTCAGTGTTGTGAAATCGCTGCAGTAAATAAAACCACTGTCAGATAACACAAATGAATTTGTCCCCACTCCTCCCTTCTTAACCTGCAGGACTCCACCAATCAGATGACAGCCTCTAAACTGGACCTGTTCCTCCGTTATGACCCACTGCTCTTACCCGTCCACGTCCACAGCGAGGCTCTCTCTCTGAGGGGTGGACATGCCGCTCTCTGTCCAGCCGGCTCTTGTTGATCAGAGCTCCCACCCGGCCCAGCATGCTGCCGCACTCACATCCCCGCACCTCTCAACTGGTCCCATTCAAACAGCTCAACTGGTCCCATTCAAACAGCTCAACTAGTCCCATTCACACACACCTCTCAACTGGTCCCATTCAAACACCTCTCAACTGGTCCCATTCACACACACCTCTCAACTGGTCCCATTCACACACCTCTCAACTGGTCCCATTCACACACACCTCTCAACTGGTCCCATTCAAACACCTCTCAACTGGTCCCATTCACACAAAACCAGCGACCTGCTGCTGAGCTGACACCACCTGCTGCAGAGGTTCAGGTAGTACTGCTGCAGAGAGCTCCCTGTCTCGCCCACACACCGACCTGGAGTCAGTTCACCCACCTCTAGTCTCCCCTTGACTGATCACCACCAGGAAAACCAAGGTCTGAGCTCAGACCAGCTGATGAGAAACCTTCCCGGTCAGGATGAACTCTGTGTTTCTGTAATCCGTTAATCCTGGGAGCAGATGGCCTCTCTAACCCTCGACTGACCGCAGGACCAGAGAAAACAGGGGTGTCGTCCTGTTCACTGTCAGATCACCCTGAGGGGTTAACGAATGACACCAGTGATACCAGTAATAACCGAGATGACGTTAATAACGAAAAGTAAAATTCAGAGTCCGACATTACGGAGCTGAGTTACGTTCAGACAAACTTTTAGTCATTATTGTTGTTGTATTGCATCCAACTCAACCCTCCATCTCTTTATTTTTATTATTCTTTTTTCTACTTATTTCTTCCACCGGTTATCACTCTTTATATTTTATTGCGTTACTCTCCCTGTTATATGTTCTTGAACTTTTATTTGTATATACTCATTTAAATCTGAAACCTTTAATTTTTTTTTTTTTTCACTCTTACGTTTAAAGTTACATTACTTTTCTCACCAAAGCTTCCGGGAATCCCAATTTCATGTCGTCGTACGTAGCCGAGTACTGGGAAAAGAACAAATGTAACTGTGGTGAGACGTCAGTAAAGGTCCTCGTATCCTGCAGCCCGTGAGTCCCGGTGTTACCGACGGTATCACTCACTTCATTCTTCTTGTGTTTGGATGCTCACTACAGAAAAACCAGGCAGAGGTTCGATTTATGCTTTACCGTTTCACAGATCCGAGGATGCTGATTGGAGCTGTAGGTTTTGATTCATAGTTCAGCCTCAGGTGTCACCTGCTGATAGAGACAGATGTGTTGTGCAGGACAAATTGTGCTGAGGTTTGGCTGAAATGAGTAAACTGTTGACTGACGGATGTTCGTTTGTCTTTTAGTTCGGCCACACGGAGGAATAATAACAACAAGCTCCGTGGAGGCGAACCACGAACTGCTGCCTGCCTTCTAAGTGTGTGGTCTACTGCCTTTATTTAAAGTGTGTCTTCTACATGACGAGCTGCATGTGAGACTCCGTGTGCTCTGGTTCCAGCAAACATCCGGTAACGTTTCACAACAAATGATTTAATCTCACGTCAGCGTTCCTTTCATATTCAAAAGCTCCAGGATAAGAAGGTATTACAGTGGTGGAGCTGCTGACACACGCACGCACACGCACACAGACACACACACACACACACACACACACACACACACACACACACACACACACACACACACACACACACAATACATGAAAGTATTATTAATGTTGACAGCTGCTGACACATTTCTCCCTGCAGACTGTACACACTGCAGAGCTCAGGTTAACCTTTTACAGTGCCTAACACACACACACACACACACACACACACACACACGTTGACCTTGGTCACTCCTGGGGACATTACATAGACTTGCATTAGTTTCCTGGAGACTTACCACAACCTTAACCACCGACCCAAAGATCAGCTTTTGTCCCCCATTGGACAAGCTGTCCCCAGTTAACTGGTCTTTAGTCTGAAATGTGTCTCCAAAAGTAGCCTATAACAGACAAACACACACACACACACACACACAGACAGTCTGAATTAATTGGGATGAGTTTGCAGAAAACACATTTTCTCTGCTACAGCTGAGGCAGAGAGAAGACCAACCACCAGTTCGACCGATCGACTTGACAGTTCAGCTCTTCCTGTTTTTGAATGTTACCTGTCGTAAGTTGCAGCGTAAAAGGCTCAGTTCATGTTTTTATTTTCCTCCTGCAGTGAATCAGCAACATGTGCAACGCTTTGTTTTTTCCTTCCAGTTTCCAACCAGCAGCTGACTGTCTGCTGGCTGTAAAAGCAGCACAGAGCCATCTGCTGCAGTCTGACACCTTCACAGTCCAAAGGACTCATCTGAAAACACTGACTCTGGATCCGGATCCGGATCTGGATCTGCCTCGGTCTCTCACGGAGAAACGCACGGTCATTTACAGACGCCATTTGTCTCTGAAGACTGGCGACGTCACAGCTCCCTGCTGATAATAAACGTTAATTAAAAACATTCAGTTCTGTGGTAAAAGGCTCCTGTTACTGTGTTTCTGTTTGTTTCCACCCTCCTCCATTGGAACTGATAACTCTACAGCCATTTTCCAACTACTTGGTTTGAATTTAAAATGCTCTTCACTAGCCAGGGGGTGTAAGTTTGGTTGTGGGAGGGGGGGGGCACAAAGCACTGGGCTTTACTGATTTGATAGATTTTCTATTTCTACTATCTCCTTAGGAAAATATAAACTTCAGGCTGTAGTGGACATGACGCCCCTTTCACCAACAAACTAACTACTAAGAGGAGGAAAAGATCAACTTTGAACTATGTGATAATCAAATACGAATACTAATAGTGAAGATATGGTATATTGGGGCAGCAAACACCTTTTGTAAAAAAACAAAACCCATTCGATTGTGAAAATTAAAATTTGATTGTGGAAAAAAAAGCCGCACTACCGCAGCGGTCTGACTCACGAGTTCTGGCGTGGGCCTGGGCCGCTGCTCTTAATGCACTGCACGATGGACAACGTCACCGTCACTGACTGAAAATGAGATGCAGGTGAAGCTGAGACAAGCGAATCATTCAACAACGGCCGTGTGGTTATGAAGGCAGAGCGTTCACAACCCGACTCGGCCGCGGAGAGCGCGAGCTGCACTCGGATCCATCTGAAAAGCCCCGTTTGGAAACACTTTGGATTTCCGTCAGTAGACGGTAAAACTGTGGAACCTGGAAGTTGTGTGTGAGCTATGTGAGCTACGGTTAGCCTAGCATTCCAGCACCAGCAATCTGAGGGCACATCTGGAAAATACTCAACCAAGTAGTTTTGCGTCTCGTTGTATTGGTTTGTCCACTGATGGTGATAATGCGCAAAAACAGACATTGACTGGTTCAAACCTGTTTTTTTAGAAGGAATAATCACACGTCATTTTAGCCCAGTTTTGACAGCGCTACTTTAAACTGTCCAATCACACACATCCTCTCCTGCTGCGTTTACCTCCTGGAGAGACTTTAAGACCTCCTCCTCCTCCTCCTCATCCACCTCCTCCTCCTCCTCATCCTCCTCCTCCTCCTCCTCAAGTAAACTGGGTCAAATCAGCTCTTTCCGCTCGTCTCCATGTGCTCAGAGTCAAACCCTGTCAGCTCAGGGGCACACACATCCTTGTTTTCCTGTAGTCGTGGGGACCCCTCACTGACATAATGCATTCCCTCACCCTAACCCCAACCTAAACCTGGTTCTAACCTGAACCCCAAAACCAGGTCTGAACCCTCAAACAGCCCTTTGAAGGTGTGAGGACCGGACAAAATGTCCTCACTTTGTAAGGTGTCTTATTCTGACACACACACACACACACACACACACACACCATCATGGCTTCACACACTGTTTACTGCTGCCGACTTATCAGTGACATTCTACAGAAATGGTGAACAGCTGTCGTTAATTGCTCAGTAAACTGAGCGTCTTGGATTTTTGGGATGTGTGACGTATGAAGACATTAGCTTGGGTTCTAGGAAACTTTAATTTGCACTTTTACTGCTTTGTAAAGTTTTATCGACCAAATGATTAATTAATTGAAGAATAATCACTAGCTGCAGCCCTAAATGAGACAACAAAGGCCTGAATCAAAGCCATGATGTTTCTTAGTATCAGCTGAGCAGCCTAAGTTTGGAGCTGCAGAAATTGTTAGCAAATACGCAAACACACAAAGACGTTACTTTTTAAAAACTGCTGAAGTCACTATGAGACCTGGTGCAGCTAAAAATACTGAGTGTATCTCCACCTACACCTGCTGTCGGAGGACGGGGGTGAGCGGCCGGTTATCTACGCTGTCTGACGAAAACCTTGTAGGTTGAGACAATGCGATATTAAAAATGCTTCATTCCAACCTCTACTTTTCCTCTGCATGCTGTGTTTTGTCCTGTACTTGCCCCTGTACCTGTACCGGGGTCCTGGCGATTAATCGTTTAGTCCGTGACGCGTGTAAGAAATGCTCAAAAAATGCCCAACACAACTTTGCAGAGCTGAAGGTGACGTCTTCAAATGCCCTGTATTGTTTGACCAAAAACCCCAAAATCCCCAAATCCCAGTTTACAGTTACAGGCGACACGTGACAGCAGTAAATCTTCTCATTTGAGAGGCTGGAATCGATTCACTATTTTTGCTTGAAAAATGACTGAAACAATCGATTATCCGAGTAGTTGCCTGTTATCAACTAATCCTTTCAGCTGTACACACAATCCCCCCTTTTTTGGTGTGAGACTCCTTGAACAGTGTCGTTCCAACAATCACAAAAAACAACCAAATAAATAAATAATGGTAATAAAAGCAAACGCTCGTCTTTGCAGGGAGGAAATCTATTTCAGTGAAGCTGCTTAAAATAATTCTACACGTGGGACACGATGATAATCACTGAGGTCAAATAGAAACACACGCAGGAGAGACTGAAAGCGTTACCAGACAAAAGGAGGATTATCAGGACATGGGAGGAAATCCACACAGGAAAACAAAACTAGAGAAAATGAAGCTTTCTGCAGCCGTGCTCTGCTCACGACACACGACACACGACACACGACACGTATCCAGGTCATCGGAGGAAACGCAGCCCTCTGCATCAGGTTACAGCCAGACCTGCACCTCATCCACCCGCTCGCCGTCTCTACTCAACATGTCTGTTTCCCCTCCATCCTCCATCCCTCCATCTTTGTACCCGTCTGTTCGGGTCTTACCTCCCTCCTTGTGGCCTCCACAACCACATCATCGCTGCATCTTCCTCCTCCTCCTCCTCCTCCTCACTGCTGCAGCTTTGCACCGGCCGACACACAGCGGCAGGATCAGTGTCAGCGCCACCCGCTGTCACCCTCAAGGCGCACACACACACACACAGCTTCCTCCCTCTGTTTCCCTAGCAACAGCACAGCAGCATCACACCTCCTCTAGTCCTGCCTCCCCTCCTCCCCCCTCCATTCCGTCGACAGATAAATTTTTCAGTCTCAACTGAAGCGTGAGGAGCTGCTCCTCCCCCATCTGAAATATTCAACAGCCCCGTGTGTGTGTGTGTGTGTGTGTGTGTGTGTGTGTGTGTGGGGGGGTCACTAGAATGACAGTAGAATCTAAAGCTGCAACCAGTGATCGTTATCGATTACTCTGTCAATTTGTTTCTCAATTAATCAATTAATCGTAACGTTGTAGTCCTGTTCTTAGCTTTTTATTTTATATCTTCAGATTTTACTTTGTCTATTTTACTTACTGTAAATCAACAATGGGGTGTTTTCAAACACCCCCCCCCAGCCCACACCGCACCACCACCACAGTAAATAATGGATTAATCCTGGAAGGCTGTTGATGTAGCGCTTTTCTCCTCATCAAAGTTAAACCAGCAACCAATGAGCATTAGGTTGGACGAGAGCATATCGACCAACCAACCAATCCAAAGCAGACTACAACCCTATTGGATTTTCCCCCGTAAAAGCACTTTATATATTATACTCCTTATTATCTATCGTTATTATTATCATCAATATTATTATTACAGATTTAAGCAAAAGTCATTTACGGTGTGATTTTTGGGGATGGAGACGCAGGTCCCGAAAACCGAACACTGAACTGTGC
Organism: Xiphias gladius; assembly: GCF_016859285.1. Taxonomy (NCBI): domain Eukaryota; kingdom Metazoa; phylum Chordata; class Actinopteri; order Istiophoriformes; family Xiphiidae; genus Xiphias; species Xiphias gladius. The sequence continues at coordinate 34,638,889 of NC_053400.1, read as the reverse complement.
AGGATGAGAGCGAGCGTCGTTCCGTCAGAGCGTCCACAGCTCAGCAGGCAGATCAACGTCATCAGACGACGAGTCCGGTTACATAACTGATCTGAATCGACCTAGAACACCATCTACACGTAACGAGTCAGAGGTCGGGGGATTTCAGACATTAATGTTTCACGTCATGTGATCAGATGCTTCACAGTCAACGTCATGCCGTCCGTCAAAGAGCCAGACAACAGAGAACCAGAAACATCGGATTTAACTGGAACATACCGACATTAACCAGGAGACACCAGGTCACTGATCTCACACACACACACACACAGAAACACGATTAAAAACTGTATCACCAGGAGCTGCTGAGACCACTTTGAGTTTCAGGAGAGTTGAAGTGTCTTATGAGACAGACGTTTTTGCTGTTGAGTGGATTAGTGGTCAAAAACAGCAGCTCAAGTCTTCAAACATCTGTGTATCTGTAGTGAATCAATGTAGTCAATCACTGTCCTGCAGCGGACAGTGAGCAAGTGTAACGACAGTCTCGCCTCAGTAAACGGCTCCATCCTGCGGTCAAGTCTGCAAACTGGGTGCAGCGGTGAGTGACTCGGTGAGTTCAGACACTGAGGTGGGAAAAAATAAACAGATTCGCAGAGCTCCAAGGCCAATAATCATCAAAACAACAGCGGAGAAACACTTTCAGCTGAAGCTTCTCATTCTAGCCGCTGCTGAGCGACGCCGTCGCCACTTAAAATGATACACGTCGCTAATAAATGTTGATTCGGTCAGTAACTTCATGACAGGCCTCGATGGAAGACAATTGTGAGAGACAAACCGCTGCGCAACCACGAGGGAACAGAGCGTTTCTGCGGTTCCAACAAAACCAACACAGCGAAACATCTTCTTTCTCGGGGATTCGCATCCCACCACCGTCAGGGGCGCCAACCTCACCGCTGAAATTTCATTCGTATCACATCAATAATCTAAGTTTACAAACTTTACATTTTTGAACCATGACCTTCAGTATTTGGATCAAGAAGCTCATAAAAAATAAGGTGTGTGAGATTAACTAGTCTACAGCCGCGTACAGATACACAGGCTATTTCTTGAACTTTTATGTAATGTAAATATAAGTATCGGACAGGACTCGTTATCAGAAGTAAACGAAATGAAAGGACTCAGATCAGGATCGGGGCCAAAAACACTTGATCATGCACGAAGTAGCATGAGTTTATTTTTTTCTTAGTTTAATATACCGAGCTCTGATTTCAAGAGTGAACTGTTGCCTTTAACTATGATCGAGGAGTCCACTGATATAGTTTTAACAGACAGCTACCAATTAAGTTTAATGTCTAAAGTTCAGTGTTACATATATTTCTATTTTTACTGATGATGCATCAATGTGTGAGGATCATTTTACTGTTGTAGTTGGTTGAGGTGGAGCTAGTTTTAAATGTTCTACATACTGTTGCTCTATGACAACGCATCATATATAAAATTGCTCATGTGTTTCGTATGTAAAATCTAAATCTGTGAAGCAGCCGGTAACTAAAACGGTCAAATATCTAAACAGTAACGCTGTAACTAACGATTATTTTTATTATCGCTTAATCTGCTGATTATTTTTTCTATGAAACGACAAACGGTGAAAGGTGCGTGATATAATTTCTCATGGCCCAAGGTGACGTCTTCAAATGTCTTGTTTTGTCCAACTGACAAAAAAGGTTTATTTGATTAACAAAAAAGTTGCCAATGAATTTTCTCTTGAGCAACTAATCTTCTAATCGTTGCAGCTTCTATAGCAGTGAAGTGAAAAGTAGCATCAAATGGAAATACAGTACTCGAGTACAGTGCAAGTACCTCACCTTTGTACTTGAGTAAAATATTGTCCACCACTGTTTCTCGCTCCCATTCCTCAGCAGCACTTTTACACCTGTGCTGCTTGTTGTTTTTTAAGCGGTTGGAAAAATGAGGACCTCAGATTTTAAGTTGAGGAAACTGTTGTGCCTGCACCTCATCTCCATCTCCATCTCCTCACCTGACGTCGTTTCCTGCTGGGGAGGTTACGAACGGGTCCTCCTCGCCTCCTCCTCCCGTCAGCTCTGCAGCTCGTCAGTCCTCCGTTGTCCACGATCTTCACTGAATCATCTCCACGACCCCGAACCTTGGACGCTCCCCAGACCTCGGCGACACCCCCATCATCTGGCCGACATTTCTGCCCCGCGGCCTCCGACGTCCCACCAGGCTCCGCGGCCTTGTTACGGCTCTTGAAGAGGCTGTGGAGGGTCAGAACCGCCAGGGTGCACAGGACATACATGGCCCTGTTCCACGGGTCCAGTTCACCTCCTCCTCAGCTGGAGGGTCACTCTAGGTGAATGTTTAGGTTCATCGTATCCGGATCCAGTCAGGTTAAGACAAGGTTCGGGTGAGAGGCTGCAGTTGTCCCGTTAACATCCTCAAAGTCAGAGATTTGAATTCAGCCCTAAGAACCGGGACTCTGTGTTCCCAGCCAAATGTTTCCTCCCAGCTGAATGAAGCTCATCAGCTCTGTTTTAATCCTTCTGCGCTGTATTTATATAATCCTCTCCCTCTCTCGCACTTTTCCTCTCTATCTCACCTGTTTTACCTCTGTCCTGGATCCCGCCCTCTCAGAGTCAACACCGCATTTCCACAGAGCTGATAACAACCTCTGAACCTTGTCCCGTCCTCCCTGCTGCTGCTGCTGTTGTTGTCACGTCCACAGGTATTGGACAGGTAACCGGAGCCTGCAGGACGCAGCTTCAGGTTCTCAGTTTAAGTCAAGAGACTCAACTTACAACGCTCTGTGTGCGAACTTCTTATCCGTTTAACCCTCTGAAGTCACAGCTGCCGCATGAGTAACAGATGATTCTCATATTTATTAAATTACCTAAAGTTTGAAGCCTGTAAAAATAAATTCACTAAACCTGTCATGTGTTCAGGCTCTGATTTTTTGAATCAAAGTTGAAGTCACCTCGTACAAACATTGTGATCGCTGACATTTAGCATCTATTTTGTTGTAATTTCCGCTAGATTTCCATTTTTGTTTGATTTAACAACAAAAAAAACAATTTTAAGAGGGAAGTCACCAGGCAGGTAGTTGGGCAAATTTTTTTTTTTTTTTTTTGCTAAATTTACATTTTTTTTTCAACCAAGAAAATATAATATAGTTGGGGGAAAAAAATTTTAAACACGTGATTTTTAGCTAAACTAACGAGATACGATATAGTCGGGAGAAAAGGCTTTTTAAAAATGTAATTTCTAGGCGAGGATGCACAGCTGTGCACCACGACAGCAACAACATAAAAAGATAAACCAGACTTTATTTGTGCTCGGAAAAACTGCCCTTCCCTAAAAGACAAAACTGATTTTAGTTAATAAAAATATAAAGCCAGGTGCAAAATGACCTCTGACTCCAGAGAGTTCAATAAGATACGAGTTTCTGTAGTGGTACGCTAACTTCGATATCTGTACTTTACCACACAACTGCAAACTAAAATTTTATTTGGAAAAAATACTGAATAAAAGTGATTTAGTTCAGGAAATATCTGATCCAGGAATCCAAGAATAAGAAAACAAAACTTTTAAAAAAGGTTCGTTATCCAGACCGACAGGAAAAAGTAAAAATCAGAATCCTCTGTGGAGTCCATCAATTTTTCCTCCATGTTTGTTTCACTACTGAGATCCTGGAGTTTTACCGTCTTTCCTCCGTTCAGCTCGTCAGTTCACGAGAAAGTCGTTAGATCAGTCTGTGTCCTGATTGGACGAGCAGCAGGTCCGGGACGGTCCGCGTGAAGACCTGTAAAAACCCGTCGGACTCTCCGCTCCGTTATCCTGTTTGACACTGGAACAGATTAAAGCTGTGGCAGGTCGAGTCTTCACCTCTATCAGGCTGAGCAAATGACAGGAGGGAGGGGGAGAGAGAGAGAGAGAGAGAGAGCCCCTCCACTCTGTGTGCACCTCTCTCGCCCATCCCTCCCTCTTCCTCCCTGTCCTGGGACCATCTGTTGTTGCTGCAGGATAAAACTCTGCAGAGGACCCGGACCAGTCCCTCATGATGTAACACAGGATGATGCTACAAGATGCGTTGATGTAGAGTTAAATATCAGCAGCTGGTCTCTCAGAGAACTGATTTACATTTAGTAACTCCTGTGATAATATTATTTCCAGTTAGTTTGATAAATTCATTTAACACTTGAGACTTGAGACAGTTCAAGTGTTAATTCTACACTAGTTTGCCGATTGCATTATTTTCACTCTATTGCGGTATGTTTACATTGGCCACTATACAGGCCAGGTCACTTTCACTTTGTTTTCACGTTTTAATCTTTATATCAAGCTTGCCTCTACATTTTCATGTATATACAGCATGTATACATCGACTAAAGTCTTTTATTTTAAGAATTTCTTTATGCGAAGCGACTTGATATCGTCGTTTTTAAGTGGTTTTTTTTCCAATCTCAGTTGTCCTCTTCCTTCTGTTTCTTTTATTTTTGCTTTTCAAGCAGTACAACTGATGTAGTCTTACTCTACCATAAAGAGTAAAGTAAAGAAACACAGCAGAGTACTGTGAAGAGACGCAGGTGTCAGATCATAAAAGTCAAACCGGACTTTGTCGTTTACTTTGGAGGACTTGTTGAGAATGTGTCTGAAGATCCAACTCTCCACCATACAGACTACGTAAAGTTAACGTATTTGAACCACAAGTTTTCAGTGTTCCCCTGGTCAGAGTTGACCTTGTTGCTTAGTGTCCTGGAAACCTCGACCAGCCCGTCCTGCATACGTGACACAGCCGGGGATCCTGGGACCTGGACTCAGTTGGAGCTGACAGTCTGAATCACAGCCTGTGAATCAGGATGCACGGATCTGATTGGCTGCGGTCGGTTCAGGACCTCACCGTATATAGTGGTGACCCGTCCTGAAAACGTACTGTAAACAGAGCGGGGACTGTTTCTGGAACAAAAGAGAACGTTTCCGGTCCAACGATCACGTTCAGGGTCCTAATGAGGGAGGAGGAGTCCCAGCAGGGAAAGCTCACTACGATCCGGGTCACTACAAAGTGCAGCAGTCACATGTGCCGAGACTTCAAACACACATCTCACCAATTAAAGTACTATTCACACAGAGGCGTCAGAACTCTTTGAGGACTGTCTCATGGTGGAGTTTCCGAGGATCCTGGAGACGTTTCTGAGGAGGTTCAAGGAGTCGCAAAGAAGTTGTAGGAATTTTCTTTGTCCCAAAATAGAGTTGCATTGGGCGCCACAACAACTCAGGGAACTCAAATTATACCTCCGCGGTCCACATAACCCTAAATGTGACGTAAATGTTGCGATACGTCCACATCTGTGCGGACCTTCATTGACGTGGTTTTGGACATCTCAATGCAGCCCAAAGGTTTTGAGCTCGGGGGCCGTAAACACGGACCACACAAGCCGACTACACATCTGCCTACGTAAACATCCAGTGCAGTATAAACACAGAAGTGTGTGCATCTGTGTGCATTGGCATCGTTTTAGGGCCTTGAGAGACCAACAGCTCCTCGTCAACATCTGCGTACTGTGCTCACATGTTCAAACTATGTCAACGTTAACCCCGTCAGTCATTTTCAAAGAGCTTCCGATCGGGTCGCAGCCGTTCTTCCGGCTCGGTGACTACCGCCACTGCCGGTTTAAAGGCGGCACAACAATCCCTCCCATTCCGCGTCCACACCTTTTATACAGAGCAACAAGGCGGAATAACGGCGCAACATTCCTGCCTTGAACAGGATCTGTAGAAGGGGCTATGGTTTGTTTTTTTACTCCATTCAATTACACAAAAGAACTTACGAAAGAAAGAGCTACCAAGACTTCAGCACACCTTTAAATAAAAACTCTGTCTTCTGCTTATCTGCATGGGGACCTGCCAACTCCATCAAACAGTGAACAATAAAAATGAAACGAGAGAAAGTAAACATGGGCTGTGGTGAGTTTCTCTCTCTCACACATGAATTTGAGTCATTTATCACGTCACACGGACATTTTATAAGGAAGGCGAGGTTTTAATCTCACTAAATGAGGGAACATAAAACCAGTATAATCAAATTATAAAATAATAATAATAATAATAATAATAATAATAATAAAAATCAGCAAAGAGGTTATGTGAAGGTCACCTGTCCTTCTGTAGGTGGGGTGGGGTGGGGGCTCAAACCCACCAGATTAGAGCATTTAAGGAGCTTTTAATAAAGGATTCAAGTCCAGGCTGAAATTTCTCCTGCCAACAAAGACGGAGCGAGTCCCCCCAGGTTTATAAATTCCAGGTTGTTTTCCAGGTAGAGAGGCGTGTGAGCTGTGCACTTACACTGACAGCCCATAATATCTGACTTGACACACAGCTGCCATGCTTCAACGTAAAGAGATATGTATAAACAGCTCTAAGTGTCTTGGTTACAGTTCAGCTGCCCATTGAAGTGCAACAGTAAAGTGTGTTCAGTGAGGCCCTGGACTAGGGACGGGTTCTGCTGGGTTCTACTATTTTTAATCCAGGGCTAAATTGGCAAAAAGTAATGTTAAACTGGGTCCTAATTTTTTTGGATGTCAATCTTTGAGTCATGGCTCTTAAATATTAAGTTCTATCTTTTGTTACTTGAGACAGTTGAAACGTGTTTTGTTGCCTTTGCTGAGTGAAATAAAAAGAGGACATAATTTTTCTTCTGCCTAAAAAGATTCGATGAGGGATTTGAAAGGATTCAGACTGGTATTTTAATTTGTCATGTGCTTATGGCCCCTGCTTTTTTCTCATCTCTAGATATTTTTTTCCATCTTTTATACATTTTCAATATCGTGCCTGATGTTTTTTCTTCAATACACCGCACCTACGCCTGTAAGACATATCTTATTCAGTCCTCCGTCCCGCAGAGCAGCCACCCCACACTGAACACCTGTAACGGCTGTACTGTTCGAGTCTCACGTTGATCCAGGTTTTAATGTCTCCGTTCATCGCGTGTGATGTGAAAACATCTGCAGTGTTAGCCTTCTCAGCCATTTTTAGACGTAGTCTTCGTCTTAGTCCTGAGATCAAAACTCCGTGTTAGTTTTAGTTATAATTAGTCAACTTCATCCTTTTTATTTTAGTCAGCTTTTAGTCGAGTAAAACTCTTGACATTTCAGTCAACTCTTACCAAACAAAATCATGAAAACACTTGACATTTTAGTCTTTTCTTGAGTCAGCTGACAAAAATGTCTGGTTTCTGTCAAGACCAGTAAAGAGCATTCCGGTTAAACTTCAGCAAACTGCTTTCTAACAAAATTCAATCAACTAATTTCAGGCTGAAAGACAATTAAAATGAAAAGAAGCCTCTAAATGACCGGTTGTATGATTGAGAGAGCAGCTCTGCAGAGAGGGTGTCTGGTCTGATGCCATTAATTCAACAATAGATCCAGACACGATAAAACACTGACGTCTGGAAAGATGTAACAACATTGTAAATCCAATGCAATCCAACTCTCAGTATGAGTCAATCATTGCTAAGATCCCAACGTTCTGTTGGATAACACAAACCCTTCCAATAAAAAAGAACCCTGGACAACAGCCCTGCAATAAATCCTGTGGATCCTTAAAGGTGTTGATTTTATTCAGTGTTTCGTAGGCTGTGTTATACTAACTGGTTGTTAACTGCCATTTTATTAAATCTATCAAGAAGAAATGTGGAACCTCTTTGCAACGCGACAAAAGCTAAGTACCAGAGAGCTAACTCCTACCCAACGGGCTTTATTAAATCCAAAACCCATCTTCCATACATCTGCTGTGCCATGTTATTACCAGTAGATTCTGAAGAGAGGCTGCGTTTACACAGGTTTTTCTTTTTAAACTCCATTTTAGTCGCCTCTTTTCGTCTTTTCTGGAGGTTTAGTCAGCTACTGTTTGATTACGTCAGTTCTTTCTCGGCAGCTGACGAATATATTTTGTCACAATTTTCACGAAGGACATTAACAATAACCAGAGCGCGTGTCCCGGTCATTTGGGATATAAAATCCTCTCTCCTGATTGGCTGCTGACAGCGCTGTCAGCTGGACGGCGGCGGAGGAGGTCGTACCAGCGTCTAGTTCTGTCGACTTCACCGAGGCAAAGAACAGGAACCAGTCACTCTGCTCTGTTTCCATCACTGTTGGTTTGGTAATTTGGTCATTTTGAGACATGAGCAGGTTTACAATAGGGCTTCAACCAACCATTACTTTCCTCATCAATTAATACGCCTGCTCTAATTCCCACAGCTCAAATGATATCGTTAGGTAGCTTGTTTTGCTCGACCGGGGGTCCGAAAACCAAAGACTTTCAGTTTACTGTGATATACGACACAGAAAAGCGGCTAACGCTCACATTAAAGTAGCTGAAACCGGCGAATGTTTGGCTTCCTTGCTTGACAAATGAAAGACGGTTATCGAGGTTATCAAAATAGCTGCGGTTATTTTTCGGTGATTGACTATCTGATTAATCAGGTGGTAGTTTGAGCTCCGGTTTACAGCCTGATGCAGCTACTTTGACTCAGAGGCTTCTTGGGCCATGATTCAAATCATTGACACTAAGTGAGCACTGCGGGAAAATACACCTAAATTCTTGAGGCACGTAAGAACACACACGCATTTTTTTGAAATAATACAGTAAATTTCAGGGCATGGTCTTGTGTAGAAAACAGCATTCAGTACCTGTGGGAAACCAAAGTAGAGAGGAGAGAGAAACTGTTTGGGTTTAGTGGTTTACAGATTCCCAAAATGCACTGCACACGCCCATTTCATCTCTTGATCTGAGCTATTTTAGGAGGAAATTACAGTGACCGTCTGGATGAAAACACACACACACACACACACACACACACACACACACACACACACACACACACACACACACACACGCCCCATGGAACATGGTTGTGACGTGACATCAGTCATCTGAAAAAAGTAAAGGAGGGGGAAATTGAAGGAGGAGAAGAAAAAAGCTGACAGAGAAGGAAACAACTCAGCAAAGAGGAGGAGGAGGAGGAGAGCGGCCTTCGTCTCCTCCTCCTCTTCCTGTGTTTCTGTTTTGGTCTCAGCTCTCTCTCTCTCTCTCTCTCTCAATACTGAACTCCAGCAGTTCTTTGAAGAAACGCTTTGATTTTTCGGGACATTCTCTCAACCCAGAGTGAGATGTTTCAGATCAGTTTCATCCCTGGGTCTCCAGTGCAGTGGTTGGTGCCGAGCTTAGCTGAGCACAAAGACCGGGAGAGGAGGGGGGGGCTGCTCCATCAAAAGAGAAAAATCCAGCTCCCGATAACTAAACTAGCATTCAACTATCTGACACGAGGCTGAGTGAAAGGAGAGAAAGTTTAAAACTGAAGTTATTGTCCAGTACAGCATGACGAGCTCCAGCTGCAGACACATGTGTTTAGGTAGGAGACTCTGGATCCTCGGATGTGGTCCGAGGATCCAGAGGCGAGACTGCCGTGATGCCTTCAGCTGTCAGATACTGTGATGACGGCGTCCAACTGACCGGACATCACTGCCGCTGAACGGTGAAAATCAGAAAACGCAGCAAAACCTACAGGACAGAAATATGACCTTACTTTCTCTCGTCTAGTCACATATCTTCAGATATGACGTCTGATTGACTCCACTCAGTGATCTCTTAAACTGCCGGAAAGAATCTCTCTAAAGCGTATACAGCATTTATTAAAAAGACGTCAGGAAATACGGGACAATGTCCGGCTGACAGAGGCAGAGGCATCGAGAAACTGTGTGTCTCAAAGTTCAAAAATCTTCATATAATTCAGTTATTCGTTTTTTAAGATGTTCCACGGGATGAGGATGTTTCAGTGAAACAGTGTGGTGGACCTCTCTCTTATTAGTGGCTGACGTGTTTTTATGCCTTATTATCTGACTCTTCTCATGCTAATATTTTCTCAGCGTTTCCTTAAAGAGCTTCTTCCTCTCATGGTAGAAACAAAACGGACAGCTCTGTTACATCATTTATTATTTATGGACTCAATTATTTCAGGAAACTCAAAAATATGAAATTATTGCTGTTAATAATCATCGGTATAGGCCGAATTAAACAGTAGGTCTGCCCATAACCCAACAAGTTAAAAAGCATATTTAAAGATATATAACGTACATTTTTATTTTTGAGCAGCACACAAAAATCAAACGTGGGGGAAAAAAAGAAAATCTCACTTCCTGCGTTTCTCTCTCGTTACATACAAGCACATTATATTCATGTAAACGTTATATCTTCCATTACCTTTACACACACGACCCAATATCTAATTGGGTCTGAAACAGACTGAATGGCTTCCGGATTTCTTCATAAACGCAGTTTGTCACATTCTCAACCCAGACATCAATGTTTGACCTTTGACTTTGTTCCAGTTCAGAGCAAAGTTTTGCTGATAATAAAACACATGTCCATTAATATATACTCTTTGATTTACTCCAGTGAGTATAAGTAACTATGTTCTTTCATATTTGGTCAGATGAGAGGTTTCCCGACCGTCACACAGACGGCAGGGCGGCATCCAGCCAGATGCCCTGCGGCATCATGGGTGATCCGGCTCGACAGCTCCCCCTGCTGGCCTCATCTGGATCGGTCCGAAAGTCAGCAGCCGTCTGGTTTTAATCACTTACACGTGTTACATAACAGAGCTATCCCAGCTGAGAATCTCTCTCTCACACACACACACACACACACACACACACACACACACACACACACACACACACACACACACACACACACGCGTGACTGCAGATTGTGGCTGACACAACCTGAATTTCCACAGTTACAGTATTTCACTGCATTATCACGGTTCATTTTCTGTCGTGTCACGTTGACTTCAGCCTCCCTGAAGCTCTGATCACCGTGTTTAAAAAGACGTTGAATTCAGTCACCACACCCAAACACACTGCAGGTCCTGCCACAGTCTGACAACCAAACAGCAGGGTCGGCTGTCAGTCAGTCAGTCAGTCAGTCAGTCAGTCACGTCTGACAAGTAAAGCAAGTTCATAAAACAAGGCAAACTCCAACAGCAGATACATAAACACAGAACAAAAACCTCATCAGTACAGATTCATCCAGCCAACAGAAACCTACCACCTACAAATATCTAGAAGACCTAAAAGGAAAACACCAAAAATATCAGTGACTTTGTTGTTGATACGCTCAACTAAATGTTTTTCCACTCCAGGATTTAATTTAAGCATCTGTCTGGTGATAATCTATATTATTCTTCTTGTTGACAGATCTCATGTCCAGACTCAAACCGACAGTGTGTCGGTCCGTCTCTCAACACCGTCCCTCCTCTGTCTGTGGCTCTCAGCTCCGAGCTCATTGGTTCCTACTGAAGACGTAAAGCTTTAAAGACACATGCCTATAGTTTCATTTTAAAGCTAGACTTGCAAGCAGGTCTACCGGGGCCAAACAGAAAACTGGGACCACATTTTGGGACCTTTGATATAAATGATCTTTATTCCTGGAAGTTATTTCACAGTTATTTCTATATATAAAAGGAGTGAGTGGGAGTCAATATTAAGTATATACCTGCCGATATTCCTCATCTTTCTTATGGTCAACAAATCTCACGCTCAGAGCCAAACAGACAATGTGTTAGTCGGGTGTAAGTCTTTAAAAAGTTTCAGACATTTTCCTAAAACAGCTGCTCACTGTGGATTTTTATCAAACAACCAGGAGGAAACAGTGAGTGTGTCGGGGACTATTTTCAGCGGCGGATGAATCCACATCTGGTGCTGTAGTGAGCATTTGCGGCAGCAGGACGGTGTGCGTTCAATTCCATTTCAATTCAATTTTATTCATATAGCAACCAAATCAGAAAGATTTATATCAGGTCACTTTTCATATTGAGCAGGTCTAGACCGGACTCTCTATAGAGCACGGGCTGAGTCTAACTAAACTACAGTGTGTGTGTTCGTGGTGGTGGAGGAACACGTGACCCAGAGCAACAGCGTGTCCAACTGATGTGGTTTAAAAGTCTCTGGAGACGGTGGAGCTCTGAGGCTCAGAGGAACCAGATTCATCGCAGGACGTGACGGAGACAGTCAGTGTTGGTTTGAGTCTGAACGTGAGGTTTAATGACAAGAACAAAAGCATATAACAACACCAGACTTGCACTTTAAAACCTAAGACATCAATAATCAGTCAGGTAATGTTTGAATGGTTACCTACACGTCAGTCAGACCGAACCAACGGCGAGGTAGCGCTAGATCTTATATAAACCAGGCGACTCTGGTCGACTCAGTGGAACAAGATTTAAACGTGGACGGCTGTGGCCTGTGTCGGGAGCAGACTCTGGCAAGTCAAACTGAAGTTACGGTAAAAGTCGTGGCTTTTATCTCAGAGGGGTTCCTAACGGGGACATCGTTAGCATGAACCTCCTGCTTAGGTACACTCGACAGTTTGAACATTACATCCTGGGGCGACTGCTCCTCTGTTAAAAGCAAATCAAATGCTCATCAACTGTGAAAATAAAATACCAGGCACCACCCAGTCCCAACTGTCAGACCTCTACACCCTTTAGCGGGCGTAACAACTCCCATCATGTTCCCCTTTAAGACTCCATCTGGCAAAACGAATCCTCTATTCCGACTCCCGCCGACATTATGAACACGCAGGGGGAGACTTTTAGCGATGCTGGCAACCTGGCTCTGTCGACGGCAACATCAGTTAGTCCGCCACTTTGATCCGGACTGAAACATCTCGACAACTATCGGATGCATTGGGAGGAAATGTGGTTCAGACGTTCACGACCCCCTCCGTTCACAGTGTGCTACTCTTAGCACAGCCACATTCACACCGATCAGCCACAGCGTTAAAACCAGTTACAAGTTTTAACGTTGTGCCCCAAAAAGTCGAGTGCCAGATGTGCCAAAGGAAACTGGGACATAACAAATCTACGAGTTTGGGAAATCACCTGAAAACTGTCAGTAACAGCTGGGCCACCTCGCTCTATTTTCTTTCTTCTATTTTGGCTGATGTTAGTGCGACCTGCCGGCTAACAAAGTTTAACGCTGAGGTTCAATTTTTTTCAGTTTCCATTTCTAATAAAACGCAGACATTTTAAAAAAAGTAATAACAGGTCCCTTTTCATTAAGACAAACTCTCGATTTCAGAGCTCATCGATTCACCTCCTTCAAGGTCCTCAATCTGAAGCTTTTCCCGCAGCTTTTATAACACAGTCCTCTCTCCTCCTGCTGATTTCTGCTCCAAACCTCTTCAAACTCTGGCGAACTGACTGTTTATGAAACAGCAAATCAAATTTTCTCGGATGAGACTAAACCTCGTGCTGCTGCATTCTTTTCTGAGATTTAGCCCACGTCTGAACTCGTGACTGACATCTGACATCTGAACTTACTGTGCCACCTACAGCATGTGTCCTAACACAGCCATAGCCCCTGACAGAGAAGGAGAAGGAACACCGACTCATTATCATCGTAAAAAAAACATACCAAGCTACAGGGAAATGTCAGCTATCAGCAGCTGTGACTCAGACCTACAGTAAGACTGTGGTTCAGCCCCCGAAGTCAGTAAACACTCAGTTAATGTTTAATGTTGTCCGAGTGGCTGCCGCGAAGCCGCTGGGGTGAATGAAGCCGGTATCTGTGAGGACGGGCTGACTGCTGCCGGTATGTGTTTGTTACAGAGACAGACCATGTAAAGCAGAAACAGCTGCAGCAGAGGAAACCCAGCTGATCAGAGAGAGGACCTGTTAAAAACCCACGTTAGCCCAATACCAGCGAACAAACCTCATTTCTTATAGGTAGCGTACGTGAAGGCTTTGGTGCAAAAGTGCAGGTTTGCTGCGATTTGAACAAACTGCTCTCGAAACAACCGTTTATAAAGGAAAATGTCACCACTGCCTGGAGACTGGGAGGAAGCTGGGGGGGGGGGCTTGAGCGTGTAATGTAATGACCTTGCATTAGCCTAGCCATTAGCCTAGCTGCCTCCCGCCAGCTGACCAGCGGTTATACAACCGTACAAAGGCAGAGAGCAGTACCCACTTTATGGTGACATGTCAGAGAGTCACATTCTGGTCTTAACTCAGTTTTGGCTGAAAATGCTGTCGCTGCATTTTGTCTTTGCAGGACGGAACAGATGTTTTTATTCTTTCAAAAAGGTATTGTAGGGATTTTGTCCCACTGCCGACACTTTTTACAGATAGTGTTGTAGCCCGCTTTGCTTTTACAGAACAAGAGCAACTATAGCTGTTGGATATGTTCAGGAGGATGTGGGGGTTTCCAGTGTACATTTCCACAGCGGTCAAATCAGCAGACAAAATACGTAGATGTTGGTAATGACAAGAGAGAATCATCCACATGATTATTTGATACTGAAATGATAACAACCAGACTCAGACCCGACCAGCGAGCACCAGCCCACGCTCACGGGATTTCTGAAAACAGAACTGTGTCAACTGGTGATCCCGGCACAAAACACATCAGGTCTCCGTCATGTTCACGGGCCGCGGTACATAACGGATTCATCCTGGAAGGCTGTTGATGTAGCGCTTTCTCCGTATGAAAGTAACACCGGCGAATGGGAATTCGGTCAGACGAGAGCGTTTCGACCAACCAGTCAACCGGTCTGACGGGAGAGCACAGCCCTACATCATTCAACAGTGATTCGGGGCTGCAAGGTATTTCTACGTCAAGTGAATGGGACCGAGTTGATAAGCACACAATCTTGGTCGGTTCCCTCAGGTTTGTTTCGTTAATGAGGGTTTGACCCAGATACAAACCGAGCATGGACACAGACACGCACAAGCAATAACCTAATGTGGGACAATTTAACGGTCTAGCTTTACTCAGTATTATTCAAAACAGAATATTTTCATGTTTCTCAACGGGAAATCTTAAATTTTAACACTTTCTCTAACACTTTTTTCATGTTTTCGGTTGAATGTGTCAATATGATTCCTCCAGTTAAAAGAAATAAACAACCAGACTGAAGGACTTTAGTTAATGCTGCTTCCACGTGGGTAAAATATCCGATCGGCACTTCGTCAGTGATGTGGCTGCCGCTCTGCCTCGGTGATAACAGAGAGAAAAAACAGTTTATTTATAGAAACTCTTCTGTGGAGCAGTCGGTCGGTGCAGACTCCACCCTGCCGGCCGGCCGCCTCCTGAACCAAACACACTGATCTTACTGTCATCATCCCTGCAGTGATTCAAACCACAACAGTGCAGGCCGACACACACACACACACACACACACAGACGACGGGAAACCAGGGAGTCTGTCTGTATCCCAAATGTCCTCATGAGAACAGGAAAAACACATAAGTCCTGCAGAGTGAGGACGTTCAGCAGCTACTCACTTCGTCAATGTGTTGCTTAAAATTTAATCTTGGGTTTAGGTTTAGGATTAAAACTGGGTTTAGTGTCCGATAGGTTACTTAAAGGAATGACAGGACAGGTGACAGGTGAGTTCTGACGTTCACCAAAAAAAAAGAACCAGCCTTGTTTCCAGTGTTAACGGACCAGTGTGCAGGACTTGGGGGGATCTATTGATAGAAATGGAATATAAACTTCAGACTGACGTTTTCATTAGTGTATAATCCCCTGAAATGAACAGGCCCTTCACACCTACGTAGGGAGCGGGTCTGCTTCCACGGAGCCCGCCCTGGTTCTACAGTAGCCCAGAACGGACCAACAAAACACTGGCTCTAGAGAGGCCACCGTAGGTTCTCCTACCCGGGGTGAGGGGTATTCAGGTGCTTGCAACCTCACCACTAGGTGCCACTAAATCCAATAGCAGTCCATCTCGACAAAGCTGACCTGCGAGTGGACGGAGAGCCAGAGAGTCCAAAATGGAGGAAGCAATCGTAGCATCTTAGCTGTGTCGTACCACTTTTATCTAACCTCCTCCGTCCGAGTAAAAACTGTTCCACAAAAGAGGAACAGGTTACAGACAGTTACAAGACAGGAGTCAGTAGGCACTTTTACATGGAGCCTAATATTCTGATTACAATCGGTTTAAAAGCCCAAACAGAATAAAAATGATTCATATCAACACCTTCAATCAGAATAAACAGGCCCAAACCGATCCGTTGCAGAGGGGTCGTTTAAACCGTCTCATGAACCCATCAAAAGAAATACTGTACCGTGTAAACGATGTGACCTGGTTACTTTCTGGCTGCATGTCCTCCGTCTTAACGTAAATGCGCGGGGACGTGCGTTTTGTCCACGCATGACGTACGCATCACTTTTGAGTGTCACACAAATGTTCCTACCAAATGCGTCAGCGCATGTAAACACCAGACCGCGTTGAACCAGATCCCACGTAAACAGCTGACCCGAAATCCTCAGTCGGAAGGATTTCAAATCAGCAGCCCGCGGTCGAACCTTTCCCCTTGAATAAACTGTGCTCGCTTGCTGTATTACTGTGGCTAATGAGAGGTGGTGTACGGCGGGTTTACCAGAGCTTGTTTGAACAGCCAAGAGTGACCCAGGCAGGAAACGTGCAGGAGAACCAAAACTAGGAGCTAAGAGAGGCTAAAAAGCTCAGAGAGCTCAGGGGATGTGGGTCTTTCACAGCAAGTGACAGCAGTCACATTACACATATTTACCAATGGAATATGAACATGTGGATTAATGCAGCTTTAATGGATGTTAAAAAGTTCGCGCCCTTGATTTAATGCCGAAATAACTGGTCATCTATCGACTAATCAATGCACCTCATTTAGTCTTTTATGAAGCAGAAATGTCAAACGCTCACTGGTGGCGGCTTCTCAAATGTGAATTTCTTCTGCTTCTCTGCGTTTTGCATCTTCGGGTTTCGGGCTGTTGGTCGGACAGAACTAAACATTTGAAGGTGTTAGCTTGGACTCGGAGAAACAGTTTTCTGACATTTCATAGACTAAAAAAACGTGGCTGCAACTGATTATTTGGTTAATCTATTAGTCGCTCCACAGAAAAATGAGCCAGAAACACTCTTGGGAAGTGGATCAGTCATTTAGGTCATTTTCCAAGAAAAAAAACGACCAAACATTTGATGGTCTGAGGTTCTGAGGTGAGAAGTTCCTGCTCTTCGCCGTCTCGTCCGGAGGTAGACTGAGTGTCTTCGGGTTTAAGACGGTGGCGGGGTGAAACTACGCATCTGAAGACGCCACCCGAGACCTAATCGATGATGAAAATTATTTGTTTAAGTGCCACAATGACTGGTCGACTATTAATTGAGTAACCGAAGTCAGTGAGCACTTTGTTAACGTTCAATTTCTCTGCTTTTCACCGTTTGTTGCCGCTGGAGTGGAAGGATTCAACGGACTCGTCAGAAATTGTCCCTGCGTTATGACTAGTTTTAGATGAATTGATCGGTAAATATCGCTGCGTTTCGGCCGTGAAACCGACATTACCACAGGAACACGAACGCGTGCGTGCGTGTGTGTGTGTGTGTGTGTGTGCGTGTGTGTGTGTCTGTGCGTGTCTGCGCGTGTGTGTGTGTGTGTGTGAGTGCGCGTGTGTGTCTGTGCGTGTGTGTCTGTGCGCGCGCGTGTCTGTGTGTGTCTGTGTGTGTCTGTGTGTGTGTGTGTCTGTGTGTGTGTGTGTGTGCGTGTGTGTTGACCAGGTGAGGCCGAGGCTCTTTTGTTGAGGCTGAAAACCGCTGAGGGGAGAGAAGAGCTTTGAAGCGGTGGAAACTGCTGGACGGCCGCATGAAAAGAGCCCGACGGTCAAACACAGCGAGGTGAATCAGATCTGCTCCGTTTGACACTTTCAACCGCTGGTTCATTTGAAGGACAACGGCCGAACAACGCCACGGGGACAGCGGGGGGGACAGCGTCCCCGTCGACCACCAGAACCACGCTTTGTGCCGCGAAAGCGCGAAGGAAAGAGAGTTTGGAGAAACCAAACTTTTCCTTACCTCTGGTCCCAAGCAGCGACTCCTCTCCCTCCTTCTCCTCCCCCTCTTCTCGCCGTTTCCTCGCCGTAAATTCCTCCCAGGTTCTCCCGGGTAAAGAGTTCGGCCGGTGAAATGCGAATCTGAAGTTAAAAACTGGGCTGCGGGCGCGGGTAGTCTCCGGTTTTCCAGCGGCACGGGACCCGTGTGTCGCCCCGCTGGTCCGCTGCTCCCCGCCGCTAAAAAGTCAAGACTGCTGCCTGACTGTGCCGCATTCAGGGGCCGTCGGACATGTGGGGGCCGTGCGTGCTGAGCGCGCATGGGCGAGGGGAAAAAAGCAGCGAACTCCAGAGCGACGAGGGCGGGACGGATCCGTAGGATGGACCGTCAGAAGTACCACATTAAACCAAACGCTGTCTCGGTTCTTAAAGTGCAAAGGGCGAGAAGCTTGGCGACACTTTCTCATAAGAAAACGATCTCGTGTTTACAGGCATTGTTATCCCCTTCGACCAGATCAAGCTTCACATAGAAGCTGCCATTAAAGGGCGCTCTTACTGTAATCTCAAGTTTCTGATTTATTCCTCAGTGTTTTAGAGGAATAGTCTGAAAAAAAAAAACTTTAGCTTTAGCTTTCTGGCTCAGGACTTAGATAAGAAGACGGATGTCATCGCATGTCTGTGTGTGGACAGAGTTCTCGACAGATTTAGCATGGCGCTCCTCACTCTCGGACTTGTGACGTAAAGTTTAAGCTAAAGAGCAGAACTGATGCACCAGAACCAGAGATATCGTCCCCCCCCGACACACACACACACACACACTTCTCCCTCTTCAGATCCACACGCTGAGGTGGAGAGTTACTGGAGCTGGAGTCAGGGGTGGGTTAGCTTAGCTTAGCATAAGGACCGGAAGCCGGGGGAAACTACTGGCCCACCTCTGAAGTAAACTAATTAACGCGTTGCATCTCACCTGTTTAACTCGTAAGTGTAAGAACGACCGTTAGTGGTTTCCCGGGGTGTTGCGTGACAGACAGCTGTGCATCCATGAGCTCAGGTTTCGGTTTCTGTACGGTTCCAATAGTACCAGATCTGACCCAGACGAGGTTTAATATGTTAATTACTGAGCCTTAGAGGTGCCGGAGGTGTATTTTTGAATTTTGGACAGAGGCTAGCTTTTGCCACCTATTTATCACCTTTTACTCTGTAAAATGACAAATGAATTAAATGAATAAAACAGCAAGTGGACAAACATCGCCGGGTTCTTGAGTCTGCAGCTGGAGGATACTCCTTTCCTACAACCCCGCACTCAAAGGACGTGATGTGCCAACTCCAGATACAGCTCAGAAACAATCACTGGACAAAAAGATGGACGACATGACAGCGAAGCCAAAACATCTTGATCGCACGTGTCAAATCAATTTTTCCCACAGATGCTTTCCCTCATTTTTCATAGCTCTTATCACATTGATGTAGGTTCAAATGTCGTTTTTGTGATAAGTTTGGTTTTAATTAGTTGTTTGATGCTATAAAAAGGGGTTGTGACATCCTGATGGACAGCTGTGTGTGTGTGTGTCTGTGTGTGTGTGCGTGTCTGTGTGTGTGTGTGTGTGCGTGTCTGTCTGTGTGTGTGTGTGTCTGTGTGTTTGTGCGTGTGCGTGTCTGTGTGTGTGTGTGTGTGTTTGTGCGTGTCTGTGTGTGTGTGTGTGTGTGTGTGTGCGTGTGCGTGTCTGTGTGTGTGAGTGTGTGTGTCTGTGTGTGCTCGCCATGAGTCAGGCGGGCGTAGGGGCGGGACCTCGATGCAGCCTCTCGACCCAGCGATCACTACTGCACAGACTCCGGCTCCAAATGATGTCACTGACGCAAGATGGCGGCGCCCCCTCCCCCGGTGGACATATCACAATTTCCTTTTGTCTGCATTTCAAAAGACACACACACACACGCCCGCACTCACACACACCATGTCCATTTTAAATCGTTTTATTTACAAACTGAATTGTTTTTACATGTTACAGTGCCTTCATCGCCTCAGTGGACATGCGTTAAATCTTCCGTATCCTGGTGTTTAGAGTCGACGTACGGCAGCAGAGCAGCACTACAAGCTCCAGTAGATACGTGGGGTTGCGCGGTTCTTCTTCTTCTTCTACTCTCAGTGGTCAGCAGTGGTGATGAAGCCTCCTGTGTTCAACAGCAGCTCTCAACTCTGCATTGTTTCTGCTTTTACCGCCTTTTCTTGTTTTCTGTCTTTCCCCTTCGGCTTAGACCAACACAATGAGAGCTTCCTCTGCTTCCCGAAGCCTTTCCTGTTACACACACACACACACACACACACACACACCACCAGCGTTTCCATATTCGGGAGCTACTACACGTCTCCCCACGGCTCTCTATTTGCTCAACAGAAAGCTCGGCAGCGCCCTCTAGCAGCAGTAAAGGATCAAAAAAGACTGGAGGTGAATGATGCTACAATATTTCTGTAGTTTTAGAGCAAATTCTGTGGAAACAATGTGCGCGGCTCTAGCTCGTCATCCTCCCGACACATCTCTCAACAACAGTTTCATCTAAGTGACAGACTGACTCAGCGGCGCGCCCTTACTGTCTCTGTTGGTCAGAGCTGTGAATTTTTGTGCTTGGCCTCGACGCAACAGATTCCCACGGATTAACTTCACCCCCACGAGCCGATCCACTAATCACAGTCAGCCCCTTTGAAATGAACTGATTTCGGTGTGAAATTTCGCTGCTGTAGATGCTGGTTTTGACAGGCCTTTTAACATTAAAACAATATCCTGGCCTTCAAATAAATCCTGATCAGACTGAAACCTGTTCCTCTCTCACACACACTCACACACACACACAGAGAGATGACCCCTGAATGATCTGGAAACTGGTGGAGGGAAATCATTAAAAGCCATTAGAGCTCAGTTTGTTTCAGACAGCTATCGAGCGGCTCACAGTGGAAACAGGAAACAAACAGCGGACCGGGTCACGGCGGGATGGGGCCGAGAAACACAGTCATCTTCACACGGCTTTCAGCGGTTTCATCAACAAGCACTATGGATCTGGCCACTAACATGTGAGACAAATATACGTTCGGTCTCATTTTATGTCGGTAAAACTAAAACATCAACGTCATCACGCGGCTCTGACATCTACATCATCATCATCACTGTTTAACATGAAGCTGCTTCTAAAATAAAATCAGCTCAGTGAAGGCCACAGTGAGTCAGTGGCTGTACTGAGAAGCCCCAGCGCTGCAGAACAGAAGCTAAGGACTCTGGGAAATCCGTGGTCCGTCTTTAACTTTCGAAACGCACTTATTTCGCTGTTTCGGCCACGGCCTCCCCGTTTTTCGTTGTGTTTGCTCACATGGGTGAAACAGCGCAGTCTGTCGGTGTGGTCAAACACGGAACTGCATCATTACTGGAGTCCACCCGAACCATCGCCGCCGAGGATTTCTCAGCTTTCCCTGGCCTGTGATCCCAGTATTTAGATCCCCAAAATTTTCACAAGTCCATGTTATAAAGCTAATGAGTTAACATGTGAACATAATAAGGAAGGAAAAGAGAAAACAAGGGAGAAAGAAAAGGAGAAGGGGAATGAAAAAGGAATATAAAAACAAACTACAGGAGGAGGGAGGTAGACAAAATAAGGAACGCCAACTTTGAAAAACCTTTTTCAGATATGTAAGCTTGTTTTTCCAGTTTGTGGGGCTCTATTTTCGTGTGAGTGTACGGAGCAGAACTCAGTGTTGCACCAGCAGGCCGGTATTTTCCTGCTTTGCACTGAGACGATCTCCTAGACTGTGCTGGTCGGTATCTCGGTGACTCGCCATGCGCCTAAGTGGGAGGCGAGGCGTGGCAGAGGGTGTGGCGATGCCAATCCGGGAGCTCACTGCGATCTCGGTGGCTAGAAATTAGCGAGCTCAGTGCGCTTTTGCCCCATAACATTTTGGTCACCTTATTTGGTGAAATCACACCAAAATAAACCTCATGGTTTGTTCCTCTTTCCACTTCTAATGTTCAATTTTCAACCAACTGACAAGTTACCGCGCAAACAAAAAAGCTTTACTCCGATTTAGGCATCAGTGACAGCCAGCCAGTCAGGGTAGAGACTAATGAGTGATTCTCCTCAGCTCTGTAATCCATGACAGTTAGTAGATGGTCCTTACGGCCTTTCCTTGACGCTGACGATCCCTTCACGACCGTCTGAAGGCAGCAGGTGTCTGTTCCGTCTGCAGACTCTGACTGGACTGACGCTGCTAAGCCTCTATTATGCTCCGCAGGTCAAACTTTGCACAACAAGCAGATAGCTAACCACAGAAACCTCCATCTTCTAAGATCTATTGAAAATTTTCCCTCAGGATTCCTCACTGGGTCACCGGGGCAACAGCGCGCGCCTCGTCCTTTTTTTTAACGGGTCTGGACGACGAAACACCCGGAGCTCGGCGTGTTCGGCGGGTTACGTTTTTAAAAGTAATTTATTTCCGGATCATACCAGGATCACATTCATGTTACCGTATGAAACAGGTGACTTTTTATTTACCTTCAGTTCCTTCAGTTATTTTCTGAATCTGCAGTTCAATTAAACTGAATTAAACTAATTTGAAAAACTAATAGAACATTAAAAAAAACGATACCGCACTTTTAATTCTACTTTCACTGCACTGCGGTGGTATTTAACAGCAGGTGGTTACGGCTCGCCGTAGGACAGATACAACGATGCACTGTTACGCATGGAAAACGTGACGATTACCGTGAGACCGTCGAGGTGCCCGACGTGCATGAAAAAGGGAATTCAAGTCAAGAAAGAGTCTTCATTCAGCGTATTTGAGCCGTTGTTTTCACATCTGAAACTGTGTTCGTCCTGGACAACAAGTTTCCTCTGAGGAAAACAAGCCGTCAGTGCGTCGCTGCAGGAAGAATCCTGTGTTTGAAGGGGGTGAGAGCGGCGAATGTGATTGGCCTCGACGGTCACAACCTCCAGCACGCCCACGTATAAGCTATGATAGTAATAACATGTTTGGCCCCTGGCACGCTTGACTGTGATCTGCGCCGCCCACGCCAGCTTCACAAAGATAGAGCCCACTGGTGTTTTCCTTCAGCTTCTGTTTTCCACAAACGCGGAATGCGCCTAAAGCCGGAGAAGGAAAACACGCGTCGCGCTGTCATTTAACAACTACACAGGGAGAAAACCACCAGAAGAAGAAACAGAGAACAGTTTGTGAGACCAGAATGCACCGGGGCTTCGTGTTCTTCCATCCACCTCCACCCGAAACCCCTCCCCCCTCTCAGAGGGACTCATTGACTGCTGTAGAAGAAGACGCGGCAGGTGGTTGAGGAGGAACACCTTTCCTGCGAGGATGGCGGCCTCCCGTCGAATCACTCCTCCTCAGCCTCCCCCCTCTCCTTCGCCTCTGCGTCCTCCTCCCGGGACGTCACCTCCACAGTGAGCAGCTCCTCTCCTTGCTCTCGCGGCGTCATCCTGATGATGACGCAGGAGTCGGCCGTCTCTGCCACCGTGTCGTCGTCGTCCCGAACCGGAGCGAGAGGAATCGGAGAGCGCCGGTGCGTCGGAGAGGGAGGGGGGACCGGAGAGATGGAGGAGGGATCCTGGGAGGGACAAAAAGGAGGAGATGGAGTGGAGTGGAAGACTTTGTCTGTTTCTTTCTTTCTTTCTTACATCCATCTTCCCTTCCTGTCAATCCTCCTTGCTTTTTCTTTCCTTCTCCTTTTTTCCTTCCTTTCCAACTTCCTCTTCCTTCCCTCTTTCTTCCTCGCCTTCTTTCTTACTTCATTATTTGCTTCCTTCCTTTCTACCTTCCTCTTCCTTCCTCTCTACTTTCCTTTTCCTAGCTTCCTTTCTACCTTCTTCTTCCCTCCTTCATTTCTTCCTTCCATCCTATCCCTTTCCTTTTTTCCTTCCTCATCCCTTCTTTCCTGGCTTCTGTTCTTCTTTCCTTCCCTTTGTTGATCAGGCCCGAATGGATTTTAGCCTGTTGGGCGTATTTTCTTTTTTCCGTCCCTCCTCTAACAGCTTCCTTCCCGTGAAGAAACGCTCCGTGTTGACGTGAACTTCAACACGGAGCTTTAAAGGACACTTTTCTTTTTGAAGCTATAGCAACTATCTGAAATCCAAAACTTCCCTATAAACCAGCTGTGAATGTTACGGCTTTGACATTTTCGACTGTTTAATGCAATGTGGAACTTATGAAGTCCACCAATTTGATTTGATAAAAAAAAACTGTAGAACTAATTAATACTAAGATGTCTGGTTGATTTTGAATCATTTGTTTAAATGTCAGCAAACTATCAGTAACTCTTTAGACCTGGAAAAATTTGGTCTTGGTTTACAAATTTGATTCAAACACACAAGGAGCCTGGCTTTATACAGTTTGCCTCTGAAACTATTTTTCCTTTCTATATTAGACAGTATTGAACTAATCCATGCAGGATTCGTTTGGAGGACACGTGGTCAGGAGAATCTGGCATTTAAAAAGCTGTAGCTATGATATTGAGATGCTGGGAAACTAATCGAAACATTGACCTGAATGATTATTATAATTATCTAGTATCTACACAGTAAACAGATATAGTGTAAATAAGTACAGCACTGTGCAGTGTTTTCCTCAGAGCGAACCCTTTCCATCATCTGTGTTTGACCAGCAGCGTTTGGATAAATGTCTTGTGTCAGCACAGAGAAACAAACGGTAGAAATCATGTTTCAGATCAGTCACAGGTCGGAGTCCTGAGACCTGCTGCGTCAAACCGAACAAATATCCAGATATTCATTCTCACAACACAAAAATATTCGGTTTACCGGACGACACAAGGCTCAAGCGCTTTAGATCTAAATATATCCAACGGGTGACAGTGTCCAATGGGTAACAGTGTCCTATATGGCCGTGAGAAGAACATTCAATAAATCTCCCAGATGAAAACAGAAAGTGTTGCTCGATCTGAAACAATCCATCAGTGACAATGAAAAAAAAATCCTCTACCAGCTCTGCAGTCAAGAGAAGTTGCAGTTTAAGGTTCTGTGTTTTTTCATATTTTCTTTGTGTAACAGAAGGAAAGAGCCTAAAAATGTGCCTGAGGATGAAACACTACAAACGGATGGACATCACACCAACATCTTCCTTTTAGATTTTTCACATTTTCATGAGACAAATCCATTAGTCTAATAATGATTGTTATAATCCCTCAAAACTACGCTCTGTTTTTATCTGCACGATCAAAGTTTTTCTTTAGTTGTTATTATTTCTTATTATTAGATGTTTTATGATGAACCTATTTCACTGGTGGAAAAATACGGAAAACTGAAAACCTCCCTTTAAGTGAACAATCAAACGAAACATTTCCTTCTGATGTGTCCTATGTGTTGTACCTCTGCCGTGCTCTCGGACGGTTTGTAGGCCTTCTTCAGTTTGGCGAAGGTTCCCTCTATTCCCGCCTGCTTCGTCACCTCCAGCGCCGCCTTGAACATTTTGGGTGTGTCCGGTCTGGGCGGGATGACCACCACCACCTCTTTACTGCCGTCCTTCTCATCCGGCTTCTTGTCCTTCGTCAGCATTTTCCTGTACAAACGCAGAGACACGGTGACGGGTCAAAGGGGAACGTGGACAACGTGAACAGAGAAACACAAAGTACAGACATAAAAACTGTTAGCGCTCAGTGTCGCTGTGAAACTACGGCGGTCCCTTATCAACACCTGCAGCACCTCCAGCACATCCACCCGCTCTGCTGCAGCAGCATGATCTGACTGAGCCCAGCGGGAGGATCGCGGCACTGATCTGATCCAATTCTCCCACAGTCTGCAGCAAGAAGCAGAGTGACCCGAGTGAGCAGATTAGAGGCCGGTCTAATCCTGTTCAGGACAGAAGACGGAGATCAGACGGAGACGGAAGGAGGGCAGAGGAAGCGGTTCGGCACCAGATGAAAGAAACTGTCTGCGCTTTTGATTATTATTATCTATCAGGGCTTAAAAGTGAAATTTCCAATTGACTTCGTCATTGATGGAAGAACCAAATTAGAGCGAGGCTGCTGAACCTCTTTACAGATCCTCACGCAGGAATTTCAACAGCTCCCGTGTGATTTTTCTTGCTGGAGCAATTTCTACCCTCTATATTCACATAAGAACCATCGTCAATACAACTAGGTTACGGTCACCGGTCGCGCTATTAAACGCAGTAGCACGCTGCATTCAAACCACAAGCGTGAACGAATAACAGCATGGAGGCCAACACGCTCCTGACGCTAACGATTCTTCCCGCTTTTCAGATATCACTCCGGAGCAGCCACACGGCGCCTGTCTGATGTATTAGCTGCAGGGAAACCACACACTGGACGCAACAGCGTGAACAGTGACGTGACTGTCAAAGAATGAAACTAACGCTGCATTTCCTCCAAAGCCAAACCTGAGTTATAACTGGCAGCCGCCAAGCACCTCACCGAAAACCTGATACTGTCAGGAGCTGATATTTATCAATAAGTATCGATCACAGAGCTGCGTGGATTCACACCATGAGCTGTGGAATCTGTTCTCCTTCCTCTCTGCAAAAGCCTCCACCAGTTTATTAAAAATCATCTGACGTATTTCAGACTGGAGACGTTCTCTCGGTTCTCAGTTCATCGTTGGTATGTGTAAAGTTGTAAAATGAACGTTCTCCATAAAAAAAGATCATAGGCTTAAAAATAAAAGGTGAAGACAAGTCCAAGTTACGCAGGCCAACTGATATATTCTCTCCTGGCTCACACAGAAGAGTCGGCACGACCCAGAGGGCTCAGACCACATCCAGCTGCTACAACGGGAACCCGGCGCTGGGCACAAGTCGCGGGTGAATTCAGATGAATCCCGCTGCTAATCTGGCCCCGTCGTGGCTCGTGCTACTGCGGCGCAAAAATCTCCCGATTTTCCCCACGGACCTTTATGATAAAAGAGACGCCGATTATTTGCCGTCTCTGCTATGTGGGTTTCATCGTTATAAAACCTTCTCAGAGCCCGAGGAATTGTTTTTACTTGAATGACGTCTCAGTGTAAATGGGCCAGCGGGGGAAACGGTAATGAGCACGTGCAGTGGGACGCACAACGTGGAAACAGACCCAGACGCTGGACGACTTTTTGGGCTGAAGCGCCGGGCGAGCGCCTGTTCATCCAGCTCGTGTGTCATGTCCCACAGATCTGCTGTGCTGAGCTTTTGGCTAAAGCTATTTAATGTTACGCCTGAGAGTCTTCACACATGGATGGAACCAGGCTGTGGAACAGTTGTCTTTAATGTATCTGTGGATCCTCACAAACTCTCACAATCCCAACAGATACTTGTTTATTACTGTCTGAATACTGCAAAAAGATCTGGAAAAGTAAAGAACAGAAATGGTCAGCACTTCACCGGCTGGACCAATCACATTGACCTGTCTTTGTTCGACCTGGGAAAACCGTCAGTGTGGTGTATGGGGACCGACAGAGTGGGGTCGATGATCCCTGTGACGGGGCCCGGCCTTACTTCGCCTTCTTGCGGAGCAGTTTCTGGGACTCCGGGTAGTGCACCAGGATCTCCGCCAGGTCCTTCTTGTCCAGGATGAAGAGGTTGGCGAATCCGTGCGCCTTTACGTTGGCGGTACGTCGGTTCCCTCCACCTCCCGCCAACAAACTGGCCAATCAGAGAGAGGAGAGAGCTGTCAGACGTCGTGTATATTTCGGAGAAAACCGCACGTGAACGGTGATTTAAAGTCCAGCTGAAATCATAACGGTCATTTCCCCTTTTTGTAAATGTTAATAATTAGTTTATAAATGGATTTGAAATGGATCCAGATGTCATCCAGCTGTTGTCCAGAAGATAAGTGGGCCACTGCAGACGTCTCCCTGATGAATTAAAGAGACGAAAAGCACGTGTCGTGTTGGAGGGGGATTTTCCGCAACCTGGCAACCCGGAAGTTGTTCTTATTGATGCCTGATAAATGATCCATGAAACATTAGTAAATGATTTATCAACGATACTAAAGAAAGTAATCACAGCCTACAGAGCCTTTCTAAACGGTTCCTTATCAGAAAGTTGGGCTAAATTTTGACCTGTCGTGGCATCGGGGGAAAAGTCGCCCCTGTCTTCCGGACCGATCCTCTGGAGACCACGAATAATTCATTCGTTGTCCACCCAGTAGCCGACGGACTATTTCAGTCCCGACCCAAGCGTCGCAGTGACCCGCAGACAGACTGCGAGCAGCCCTGTCCCACATGCAGACTCTAAATTGGTTAATAGGATGACAGGAAGCAGCTCTGACCTGATCTCTCCGAACACTGAGCCGGCTCTGATGGTGACAAACACCGTCTGCAGATCGGGACCGCCCACCACCTGAACCTCCCCCTGTTTAATGATGTACATCTCCCTGCCGATCTCCCCCTGAAACAGCCAGAGAGACCGGGTCAACGCGCCGCCGCCGCCGCCGCAGCTGCTCAGTAGCAGGTTTACCGGCTCACGCGGGCGCGTACTCACCTTCTTGCA
>NC_053400.1:34503500-34610045 GCF_016859285.1 Xiphias gladius | reverse complement strand
AAGTAAAAGTTCTACATTCAAAATTATACTTGAGTAAAAGTGCAGAAGCATTAGGAACAAGCAAGTATCCAAAGTAAAAGTCTTCATTATGCAGAATGGCCAGTTTCAGAGGTTTGTATTATTAGATATATTATATCGTAGGATTAGTCAGTTATTACTGACGCATTAACATTTAAGTAGCATTTTAATGTTGGTGGAGCCAAAACATACTTTAGTGCATTTCCATAAATAAAAACGCATCATATTTTATGAGATGATGTATTTTTTACTAAAACCTTTAATCAGTAAAGTAACTAGTAAATACAGCTTTCCAATAAATGTACCAGAATAAAAGTACAATATTTCCCACTGAAAATCAGTGGAATAGAAGTATAAAGCAGCATTAAATGCAAATACTCAGGTAAATTAAAAGTACCTGAAAACTGTACTTAAGTACAGTGCTTGAGTAAATGTACCTTCCAGCGCTGTTCATTGGGCTGTTCAGTGTATTTTCTTAATGCCAAAACATGGATCATGCCAAGGTTTCAAGGCATTGTAACACTTATAGCGCCCCCATCAGATCAGTCAACAGCACCGTAGATGGGTTCCATGTCTGTTACCTGATTTTTGACAGCGGCATGTCGGGGACAGTCAGAGCAGTGGACTCTGGTTCGGGGCTTGTGATAATTTGGGGGATGTTCAGGCCGCTTCCCTGCCCCACATCCTTGACCTTCAGCACCGGAGCTTCACCCAAACCTTGACCACAGCTCCCTGAGGACCAGAGCAGAAAAAAACTGTGGGCATCGGCCATTAAAAAAGCGAAAGGAACAGTGCACAGCAAAAGGAGCGAAGCCCAGCACAGCACATACACCCACGTCTTTTAAGATCACCTGGAGCGTGGTTAGCTGTTAGCTGGTGGTGAAGCAGCGCAGAGCGGCAGAGCATGACGGGAGTGATGTTGAGGAGGATGTGGGATGTTAGGGGGCACTTCCGGACAGAAGGGTTTGGCACTTTCAAGGCTTGGATTTACACAATATTAAATGTCTATGTGGTTTGTCTAAGGGTCTGCAGGAGAAGGGAGGGGCTTAAAGCTACTGAGGATGCTGGGAGTCGGAGTCAAGGCGTCTGAGGCGGCTGACGATGCTCATGCAGCACTGTCGCGCCCGTTTGGAGAGCCGCGACAGCTCCTGGATCAGCTGGGCGAGCTCCTGCGGTGGGGTCGGCATGGATAGTTTGGGAGGGTTGAGGTTATGGTCATGCATCAGCTTCCTGCAGCTCTCCAGACACTCGGC
Organism: Xiphias gladius; assembly: GCF_016859285.1. NCBI lineage: Eukaryota > Metazoa > Chordata > Actinopteri > Istiophoriformes > Xiphiidae > Xiphias > Xiphias gladius. Next base: position 34,608,774 of record NC_053400.1, on the reverse strand, counting down.
AGCGTGAGGGATTCGAAGCAGAAAGCTCTTTATCGGAGCACAAATGTCAGCAACTGGATGGTGAAACAGTCAGAGTCAGGGACAAGATGAGAACTTCACAAGATCCTGGTGGGACCGATTAGAACGGGATTACAGAGACCATTCCAGAAAGGAAAGGAAAATATAGGGACACTAAAGATGAACTAGCAAGTTGAATTTCTTTTATCATTTAATTATGATAATATCCTTCTAACACCGATGCGCAAAATAGCTGTTCTGACAAAAATTATTTCCAGCTCTCACCTCCACATCCACTGTCTTCTTCTTCTGCTGCTTTGTTGCCCTGAAAGAGGAGGAAGTAAATTATAAAAATTAAATACTCTTTACATCTTTAATCTTCACAACATTCGAATTGCTGATTTCCAGCAGACAATTTTTTCTTTTTTAAGGTTCAGGGGAATGGCAACAGGGTTCCCATAAGGCTCAGTCCTGGGCTGCCTCCTTGTTTTCCAGTGTGATTTACAAGCCAAAAGACTTTGGATATACGGTATTGAAAACGTGACACCACCTAGGATGTATGCTAGAGGTGCTCAGTACTTGTACAAACGACACCTGAACTTCAGCTCCTGTCGATCCACCTCTCAGCCCAGGTGGTTATCTTCTCCCAACTGGACTACTGCAACCCCCTCCCCGCCGAGCCTCCGGACCTCTGCAGCTAGTCCGACGCTGCCAACGCTGAACATGCTCACTTGGACAAAAGCTTCCACCAAATGAACGTAATGTAATGCATTATTTTCAGTAACTGCTTTACTTGTTGTGCCCAACATGTAAGTACATGATTATTTATATTCTGGGCCACTAGGCCCCTCAAATGCAGACTTTGTGTTGTCTCTGTCTTTGTCAACCCTGGAATAATTTAATTTACTACTCCAACCAGTAGGATGAGTCCAGGCTGAGCAACAGCTGAAACCAACAACTTTCAGCTGTGATGAAGACGATCTAAAGAATCAGAAGAAAGCGCCCTGAAGCCAGATGACAGGAGGCTCTTTGGACACAGAATAAAGAGTTTCATACAAGTTTCACCTGATCTGCGGTGGTAGTCGGGGCTTCTGGAGCTTGTGGCTGTGGTTGTTGGGTGAGTTGTTGGGAGACCGGACTCTCCACGTCTCTCTTCTCTGATGCTGGCTCCACGTCTGTTGATGAAGGAGTGACTTCCTCTGGTGGTTCGGACTCAGTGGGTGGAGTTGGAGGTCTGGCTGTCTCTGCAGCAGGCTCCGTTTCAGTCGTAGCCCCAGCATCATCTTCAGCTGGACAGATGTCTACCAGGCACCTGGTGAAGAAGGGCAGGTGTCATGAATGACTGGAAAGCAAAACAAACCTCCTGAAAACCTGTAAAACTGATCCTACCACTGGTGTCCTTGGTGTTCGTGGGTGGAGGTGGAGGACATTATTGGCTTCCCTGTATAACTGTTAATGTGTGTTCACAAGCATTAGGAGGTAAAACAAAATTTAAAGGAGGTGCAAATTCATGCAACGTCAAGAAAAAGCTGAAGCTGGAGGTGAAGACTGTAGATTTGCTGCAGGTGCTGCAAAATTAAACAAGATATTATTCAGCAACACACAACTCAGTTTACATCTGCATATCTGTGATGCTCAGTAGATTTAAGAGCAGCAACACTGTTTCTCAGGTTAAACCATTTGCCTCGATCTTGCCTCAGCTGTGTCTACTTCAGTTACTGATTACCTACATTTCTGAAAATTCCTTTTTACAATCTCCAGATGCCAAATGGTAGCTCATTAAAGACTCTAATTGACCAACAACAAAGACAACGAAAGGTCAGGACATCATCAAGGTTAATCATCCTCTGGGAACCATGAGTGTCTCTGCTAAATTTTGTGCCAAATCATGTAGTACGGTTCAAAAGATTTCACCTGATAAGTAGAAACCTTGACCTCCTGGTAGCATTAGATGAAAAGTCAAAGGATCACAAGGATCAAAGTGAGTAGAATTCATCCCACTGGGGCCTGAACATCTTAACCAAATTTTCATTCGATTTCATTTTTATATCTGTCAAGATATTTATACTCTGGGCCAAAATGGTTGATCGACTGACTGATTGACCAAGAGTGACATTCTCTGAGGCCCACCAGGATGGCTAGGATTAAAAGAAACAGCCTAATGAACTTAGGTTTCTGAGGCTCATTAGGCTGGAGTACAGCATAATGAACCTCAGTGCTGGAGCACAGATCTTCAAAGTAAAACTGAGAACCTGGTGGTAAAATGTCTTTTTAAATCAAAAGTTTTCCTCTTATTAAATGCCACCTTCAGACAGCGTCAGTGTCCATTACAGGCAGTAAAGTGAAGTGCATTTTGTGCAGTTTACAGTTGTGGTGTGGAGGTCAGTTGTTGCCTATCATCATCAACACTGGTGTTACAGAGAGATTTTAATGCAGATTTGGGATTTGAGGGTGACATAACAGAGCCAGCGGCTGTATCTTTAACCATACTTCACGGTATTCACCATATGCAGGTAACGTAGGAACAACCAACTGGAATATTGCTATTGAATTAGATTTGGCCAAACATACAAATTCAATTTTCTGTCTGGTGAGTAAGCTGTTATACTGACGGTAAAAAATCCAACCTACCTTTTGAGGTCTGCCCTGATTCACAGAGGAAAAGTTGGCAAAAAGCAACACAAAATAAAGTTAAATGTAATTGCGAGGAGACACACTGTGGTAAGAGGTAAAGCTTTTTTTAGAGACAGGCATGCAGCACATGGCAAACTGTTTGGGTATAAAGAAACCATTTAGAACCAAAGTCCTGCCCTGGTTCCTGGCTAAACTAAAGCTAACAAAGCTAAGCTAAGCTAAATGGAAAACACAACTGGACAATACAATTTGAAAACCCTGTCATTTCAACAAAGATATAACAACAATAATTTAGTTACAACACTAACAAACACCCACTCAGTTGTGTTCTGATACAGAGGACCACATGCGAGCCAGCCCTGACCGATATTAGGCTGCCATGTTCGGTGGGAGTCAGCTCCAGTTAGCAAAACTTGTGCCAACTTGGGTTCTGTTTGCCTGTTTTAACACCTGGGATCAGACCATTGCACATGGGTCAACTCTGGTGTGCCACTACCCAGAGCTCATAACCATAGGTGAGGTGTGGAACATAGAACGTCTGGTAAATGAAGAACTTCACCTTCAGGCTCAGCGTCCTGTTCGCACCCTGGGAGGAGGCAGATTTACAAGACTTGGAGGAAACCTTGCCTTTCTTTTTAGTAGAGGCCACTGAAACAGCCAAAACCAGACAGATCCACCTTGGCGAGGTGCCCAGGGTAGATGAGATTCGCCCTAAGGGCTCCACAAATTTCTGGTCTCTCTTGGTTGACATACCATGTTACATGGAGGACAGGGACCATGTCTCTGGAGTGGTGCACTGTACCAAACAGAAGGGTGGTGGTTCCATTTTTTAACTTGAGTGTCTGTATCAGAAAAACTTCTTGTAGGATGCTGGAAATGAGGCTCCGGCCAATTCCATCCTGGCTGTGGAACAGTGGCCCAGCTGTTGCTAAGATACTGGAGGAGTCATGGGAGTTCACCCATCCAGTCTAACTTCTGTTTTGTTTTGTGGAGCTGGAGAAGTTCCTATGACCATGTAACCCAGGATGTCTTGTGGGGAAGGTATTGCAGGAGAATGGAGGGCAGGGCCCTCTGAAACTATCCATCTATTACTCTACCAAGGTAGTGAAAACAAATTCAAGCCTGGAACAGGGCAGGACTTAAGCTCGCTCTAACGAGCATAAGAAGTAAAAAGCTTAGTCGATATGGTGCCAAAGTACGAGCTCTCACTGCAAGATTATTCACAGGAACTCTACACGAGTATCAAGTAATATAAGTAATAGATTCGTTGGTGATGGTGATATACAAATAAATTGGATCCAACTCATGTGCCGTCATGGGAGGGTCCCGCCATCTTATTGCAGGGGAAAGCCTTTATCTAAATATAGCTGAGCTTACTCATCAGGTTTTTTCTCTTCATCCTCGGTGCCTTTGATATTTTCCACTGTTACTTTATTTTCCACAGAGTTCCTATTGTCTATGCTGTCCTCACTGTCCTCCTGCAGGTCCTGCAACCTGAACGGTGTGCAGCAAGGGACAAACAATATAGAGAGCCCTGTCAGACAATTCAGCTCATTGTTTCAGAAGGAAATGAGTTTCTTAACGCAGCAGCATCAGGGTCAAGCAGACGGCAGCAGACTTTGAGGTGAAAGCTGCTGTAAAACAGAAGAGGGTCTGGAGGTTCAGCTCTGACTTTGCCAGCAGAGGGTGCTCATACACAGAGAGTGCATTATAAAATACAGTGAGTGGGAGTGTTACAGCAAATTACAATGCCCTCACTGACAGCACTGAGTAGAGAAGGTAAAGCCATTTGGTTTAACAATTGGTCACTTTGTCTGTATTTCACTGACATTTTACAGGTCAGTCCAAAAAAGTGCTCCCATTGGCTGACAACCTAATTTGAACTTCGGTTGTGGAGATGAGGGGAGGCCGCTTGTTGTCCAAATCAGGTCCAGACATTCCTGTCAGCTAAAATATCAGGACACCATACAAAATACTGTAAAACATAAAACATCATGGACAGTATCCTCTTCTAGGTGTCTTGAGTCACTGTGATACTTTAGGAAACCGTCTCCCTGAGGGAATAGGAAAGTGAGACCCTTTACTTAATACTCCAACCCAAACCCTCTGAGTGTCTAACACCTCAGAGTCCCCCCAGAAGATAGATATCAGCTTCATCTTTTTGCCTCAGTACAGAGATACAGATGGATGCCAAATGAAGGTAAAACCCAACATCTTTAGCTGGCAAAGACGCCACAGTAGCAGTATCTAGGAGCAGTTAGATAGAGATAGTAGCAGGATGGTGGTTTGGGTTACATGAAGATGGACTTACTCTGGGTCCTCCTCGTTTTCCTCCTCCAGGATGTTGGGCAGTCTGTTGAGAACAAACAGCAGGACAGTTACTTGAGGATGTCTCAGGTCAGGTTGTACATTGTTTTGGATGTGTTTGCTCCTGGGAGCGCTTGTAGCATCTACTGTGTATGCAGTGCAAACATTATGTGTCTTAAAAAAACAAATTCTGTCCGTGAATCAGCTTTTCTTCCAACAGAAATAAATTCAGCCAGTGTAGCGAGATACTTCAACTTGTTCGCAGGGCAGTTTCCATTCAAAATGGCACAAGGGTCTTCTTTGGTCAGTTTGGAGATGGGCAGAGTGTATATAAATGTGTACACAGGCTGTGTCTGTTCATATGACTTACTGCTCGTTGGACTCTGGCAGCGTTTCTATGATGATCTTAGATGATTGCTCCACCTCCAGCTGTCGGACTGCGTCTTCCGCTGCTTTCCTGGCCATCTCCTCTGCGATACGGGCCGCCTCCAGATGCTCCTGCTGCAGTCTGTGCGATAAGGAGGAACTCGGACACTCACCAAAATTCAGGGAAGTGACACTTTTAAATGTAAAGTCTAAACACAAGGAAGACAAAAACCAGCATAAAGCCCTGGTACTCTCCCATAAATGCTGCAAATTCCGTGACACCCTACAATAACAAAGGTCTGTGATTGCTGCGATAGCTGACTCTGGACCAAAGTGTTGGACAGACAGAACAACCAGTAGACAATTTCATCTTCAGTGCAGTTGTAGGACAAAAAGAACAAACAGAAGAAGGAGGAAATGGAAAATAGAGTAAATCAGTTAGAGAGAGAAGTCGCTAACCTTTCCTCCTCTCCTGCCTCCTTCTTAATGCTTTCCATCAGTGGAGTCCATTGATCCATCTGGGTCTCTGCATCTTCTGCCTGCAACCGATCACATGGAAAAATTTCTGTCGGGTACTATTTTAGTACCTTTTCAGATATCATAGTATTGATGCCATTCTCACCATGCTACCCTCTGCGCTATATTACCTACCATGGTCTTCTCTCTTGTACCCCGCTCCCCTTCAAAGTACCACGATACCTACCCTGGTGCTAGCTTGGTAGCCTTTGAAGTGCCATGGTGTCAACCTCGGTACTTCCAGGATATCCTGGTATCTACCATGGGACTTACCTTGGTCTAAATGACCACAGTAGAGAAAGCAAAGGTACTGGTAGCATAGTATGCTTAACTATGCACTATGGAATCTACCCTGGTACTATCACAGTACCCTTCGAAGTACCACGGTGCCTACTCTGGTTAGCATTTTAACATGCATGTTAACAACTATTAGATATAAACATGCAATTGTCCGCATGTTAGCAAAGCCCTGTAAACATATGCTAAAAGTAGAGCAGCTGGTCACTGTTACTTCAAAGCTGGGACAAGATGAGTCCAGTGCGACTCACCTCCTTTTTCGACGCCTGCAGATTCTCTTTGTTCTGGGACCGTGGCTCCCCTTTCACCTCCTTCACCTCCTGCTTGGCCTCCTTGTACTCATCCTGTTCTACGTCCTCCAGCACCAGGTCTGTCTCCATCTGTACGATGCTGACTGAATGCCACATGGCAGGAAGAGCAGGGCTGACGATTATCTGAGTTCAATCTTTGTGTGTCTTATATACTGCATGTCTCATCTTTTTGCAACCCTGGAGTGAATATGTATCTGACACTCTACTATCAGGCCTCATATTTATTTTTAATCAAAGTATTCATGCATTAATCTGTTTTGAATCTTAAGAAATAGATGAAAATGAAAATTGATGAAAAAGAAATCAGTAATACAAACACAGGTGAAAGTCTGAATTAAAAATCTGCAGTGCGACCATTACTGATGTTTTGTTTTGCACATGTACAGAATACAATTTATATGTTTGGACATTTCATAATTGTCTGATAGACCCATGATTGATTGATTGGTTGATTCATCCCTGCACTTTAAGGTTTACCAACCAACACAACAAAAACACTCAACAAATCACGTTTTTTTTTTTTACAGTCTTTATTTTCATGCATACAGAACAAAATGCTAAAATGAGCTCCAGTATCTGAACTGAGTTAGCTGCCTTTATAACATCAGCAAAAGCCTTTAAAAAGCAAACAGTTGTCCTGAACTATTGGCGGTCCAGATTCCAGATTTGCGATTAATATCTTCTGTGGGTTTCCAGTATAAAGTAGCACCAGAGACAGAATAATCACTGCAAAAGCTGAGCTGGGACCAGTCTGTCCCTGCAGGTACTATAGCGTAGCATGGATTATTAAACACAGCAGTCCAATAAAGACTTACCGGAACGTCATAATTGATGTGTGAGACACAGAGACGTTCCTATTTTGATCTAAATTGAGAGACCGCTAACATATGCAGTCTCGTATAATCATCTTTGCAGGCTAAACATGTTCACATATGTGTAGAACAGACATCTCATAGAAATATATTTCAGATTTCATTCCATGCTCTTTATTTATTATTTTTTTTAATTTATTGTAGCTGTGCAAAACCTGAAAGCACTGGAGCTTTGTGGAGCAACAGGTGAGCACTACAGGAGTGAATCACTGAGCACAAGCTGCTCTGTCTGTCGTCTGTCTGTCGTTCAGTCAGTTAAAGAGTGTCTGCTGCTGTCAGTGTCAGTGTGAGCGACTTCCTTCTCCTTTTATTTCAAGGGGCTCTCGCCGCCTTTCCCCCCTGAAACAGAAGGAGAAGAGCAGCCCGGTTAGAGTCCGCCGCATCACTGACACCAACCCCTGCCGGTAACACCCATCAACCAATCAATCAATTCATCAATGGGTTCGTTTCTGCAAACTGCAGTTAGAGAGTAACTTGACACCAGGCTGAAAAGTGGTGTTTTAGAGAAAGTTTCACCTGCGACCACACCCAGCAGTGATGTCACAGTGTACTGACACACCTTGGAGTTCACTTCTACATCGCTGCATCGAGGTGAGAAGCGAAGTCGGTGGAGGTCAGCAAACACAAGACTTTCAACTGCTGTTAAGTTTCTTTTTAGAGATAAATAAAAAGATCCAAGTGCAGTAAAAACAAACAAACAAGCAAAGAAAAGCTACAGTCATAAATGAGCGTCGAGTGTTTCCCATCGAAGGGGTCAGAGAAGCAGCCGTATGCTGCTCTTTATCAGAGGTTCACCAGACGGACATTTGCCAAACTAACCAAGTTAGTATCATCTTTTTCTTCTCTCCTGTAAAAGTCCAACTCAAACAAACAAACACTTCTGATAAAGCATTAATCTCCCCTTCCTGTGTATTGTCCGATTATCATTATCGTTAATTATCATTAGTACAGCTGTTGTTGTTGTTGTTTCCCGTTGTTGAAGAAAGTGTAGTCTCGTGCTCTTCTGCCTCAGGGGGCAGTAATGAGCTCTTTTCAGGGTGACAGATATGAATGACGAGAAGATGCTGTACTCAAGATCAAACACGGACTAGTTTGCACAACGGTGAGATTTAGGTTTTATCCAAAGTGTTGTCAAACATTATGTTTTGTTTACAAGAGAAAGGACTTAGAAGATGAGGACTAACCGGTTGGTTTGGTAAACGTACGTCTGGTAAGTTACTTTTCAGTGGTATGATTCTTGGAACTGGCTTCCGCACGGTTAATAAGAGAAGTCCCAGACTGTGATGCTCTGAGCCACATTAAACAATTTTCAACTTTTTATCTGAACGTAGTCACCTAATGGCTCAAACCTGTAACCATTTTACATCTTAGTCCTAAACACAATCTGGATCTGAATTTTTTCTCCAGTTCCCTTCCTAACAGTGTCATTACTCCGAGCTGGTCGACATTTTTCAGTCCAAACCCTCAGGCTAAGTTTACCCAGAAGTCCTGTCTGTAGCGTGGCTTGGTTAAGTTACCAAGGGTTTGGATCAGGCCAGCTGCCAGCCGCCAGCAACTACGTGGAACTAGGCCTTAAAACAGCAGCATGCTACTGGGATGTGATGTTGATATGAGCCCAACAGATTGTAACGTTCGTGTTTTCATGTGTTAGTGTCAGCTGTGGAGAGGTTGTACTCACTGTTCTGCAACCCGTCCCCACCTGTGTCCTGCAGGAGGAGAACAAATACTGAATTGAAATATTCAGAGATGCTCTGCTGGCTTAACTTGGGTTTGTGTTGACGGGAGACGGACGGTGGTAGAATAGAGACTGAATGCTGCAGAAACTCACCTCCTTCTGTACAGGCTGAGGTAACATGCGTCCGATCTCACTGACGATCCAGCCCATCATACTGTCAACACAACAGCAACACGTGAGCAACCAATCGAACACATTCTCTTTCCTGTCAGACGGGATGCATGTAGCTAGTAAAATGTCTGATGTTGCTAGACAGTGGTGGAAGAGTGAAGGTACCAACACCACAATGTAAAAATACTCCATTACAAGTAACAGTCCTGCAGTGAAAGTCCTACTTAAGTACAAGTACAGAGGTGTTATTAGCAAATTGTAGTTCCAGTATCACAGTAAAAGTACTTTTTGTAGTTCCAGTATCACAGTAAAAGTACTTTTTGTAGTTCCAGTATCACAGTAAAAGTACTTAATCTAAGTCAAGTATCACAGTAAAAGTACTTCCTGTAGTCCCAGTATCACAGTAAAAGTACTTCATTGTGCAGGGACCTGTCTCCTGTGACTGGTCTCTGATTCTCTCTGACGTGATCAGATCATTGATCCTGAGTCACGGAGGCTTCGGCAGCGTTTTACCGGTGGAGCTGCTTTTAGTTTAGTCCACTGGTTCCCAACCTGGGGGTCGGGCCCCTCCAGAGGGTCACCAGGTAAACCTGAGGGGTCGTCAGACGATTCACGGGACAGGACAGAAAAAGAAACACGATTCTGATTCGCTGATCTGGATTCAGTTTTTGGACTTTTCTCTGATCATTTCTGTCCTGTACCGGAGTAAAAGTAGAAAGCAGCAGAAAATGAAAATACTCAAGCAAAGTACAAGTACCTCAAAGTTGTACTTAAGGACAGTACATGAGTAAATGTACTAACTGTAATTATTAATAATTTCCACCACTGTAGCTGTTTGTAGTTAGCATAGCATTAACTAGCATGTCAGACGTCCTTTTTAAAATTAGGGGTTTAACTTGTGGAAGAATCCCTGCTGAAGCCGTTTGCTCTAACGCCACCGTATCGCTGGATAAACATGTTTCCACCTACTTGGGCTGCGGCTCTGCTTCTTTGGGAGAACCTTTGGATGACCTGGGAGGACAGAAGAAACCTGGGTTTAACATCCGTCACCTAATCCAGCATGAGAATGTACCAGCTGTAGTTAGCTCCTGTGTGTCCTGTCATTAGCTCAGTCCGGTTTGGTTGCCAACACTGCAGCTCAGCGTAAGTAAGTAAATGCCCGAGCCTGTAAACCCTGAAAACCAACCGCAGAGCAGAGAGGCCTCAGATACCTACTTCTCAGCGTCAGCGGCTGGCTTGGGGGCCGCTGGGGGTTCTGGAGGTGGAGCTTCGGCTGTTACAAGGAGCAGGAGACAGTCAGATGAGTAATTTTCACCCTCTATCTCGACGAGATGATCTGTTTAGACACGTTTGCTATGAGTCAAATAGACTGGTACATGCTGTATATCTGAAGGTACCTTTGGTTGAAGCAGGAGCTTCGGTCTTCTCGCTGCTGTCTGGCTTTGAGCGGACTTGGATCTCTGGCTGAGGAAACACTTTGTCTATGCCCTGTTTTATCCAGTCTATCATCCTGTCAGTCGCACAAACACACATTTAGAATGGTTAAAATATCACAGCTGGACTTGGCGCATGCAACCACGTCTGTGTCTCACAAATCCAAATCCGGTACGTTTTTGTCTGTCATCAGTTTGACAGATTTTACTCCTTAACAACAGCTAAATAAAGACAGTCCGGTTAACCTGAACTTTACGCTAATTTTCTTTGTATGTTGCAAAGTTCTGTAAAAGAAAGAAAATGATTATATTTTCTGCATTTCAAAGAGACTAAAGCTTACAAGAGTTACAAATCAGCTTCCTTAAAGAAAAAGAGGGTGACCAGCGGATTTCATTGACGTGAAGACACGTCAACATGATGAAGAGCGTTTGACCAGCGAGAAGCTGTTTTTCAATCACTCTGCTGTTTTCGGTTCGTTAGAGGAAAATGTGAGAATCTTCTCCAGGCTTCCAGCTCATAACCAGCTGGACTCACCGGCCGTGCCGCCGAGCAGACGTCATTGTTTGTGTCTGTTGCGTGCTTCTTGCAGAAAGGAAATTGTTGCATGGTTTGTTGGTTCGTTGCAGAGAACAAACACCTACTGGTTCAAGCTGCAGTAAGTCTGTAAATATCTGTGTCCAAAGGTGTTTAAATACGGTTTCAAAGGTTTTTCCTCCCTAACACACAGAAAAAAACTCTACTATCCCTCCTGTTTATGACAGAGCTTAAACTGAATCAAACTGAATATCAGCCTCTGTCAAACTGAAAACACACACACACACACACACAGACCTGGGTGGGATAGGCTTGTTGTCAGTTTGGTCCTCCTGCACTGATTCCACCTCCACCAGGGTCACCTGAGGCTCCACAGCTGAAAGACAAGAAAACGGGCGATGGATGTAGCGTCCGGCCTGAACCTGAACGTCGTTGACAGGAATACTCAGATCGGTTCTCACCTGGTGCAGCTTCTGTCTGATGCACCTGAAGAGAGACAACACAGGGTTAGTAAAGGCAAATGAGGTCACGTGACCAGCACACTGGCATTAAAGGAGCATGACACGGATTCGATACATCGAGACCTTGTCATGGTTTGTACTTCTCAGCCCGTGAAAACAGTTTGTAACGTCTTGTGTTACTCTGGAGGAGAGAATAAAGGCTGAAAGGCTACGTTGCAAACTTATTACCAGGTTAAGTTAAACCAGGTTAAGTTAACCCTGCAAAATCAGGATCAAAAGGAAAAAATTCCCGTTTCCTATTTTTAGACAGTTTGTAGGAACTGTTGTACCTCAATGGGCGGCTCAGCTGAAACCGGCTCGGCTGGTGGGGAATCTTTAGTCTTCAGATCGGGCTGAGGAACAACTTTCTCCAAACCCTGAGTGATCCAAGCCATCACCCCTTTCCTGTGGGAGAAAACCAGCCGCAAACATGAAGTCAGGCTCTTTATCGGAGTCTCTTCTGAGAGTCCACTGCCCTGCTTAGCCGCGCTAACTCGGTAAGATGGGGCGGTTTCTGAAAGATCAGAGTTCATGAATTCTGATGCTTCTAAAGATGGAGGTTTACGTGTTCATTCTTGATCGAACATTAAAATACAGAAAACCTCAACCCCACTGTCAGATGAGACTCACAAAACCAACAGACTTTACCTGACATGGCATCTGCCTGTTGGTGGATTTATAAAGCAGCTCACTATTTGGCAATCTGCCTGTTGATGGGTTTATAAAACAGCTCACTATTTGGCAATCTGCCTGTTGATGGGTTTAAAAAGCAGCTCACTATTTGGCAGTCTGCCTGTTGTTGTGTTTAAAAGCAGCTCACTATTTGGCAGTCTGCCCGTTCGTGGATTTATAAAGCAGCTCTTTATTGGGCATTCAGCGCTTCCTGTCATTGCTACTCACTCGTCTTCAGGTTTGCTGTCGTCCACACGGCAGAGGAAGCAGAGGGAACGTCAGTCAACACATTCAGTTCAGACCGGAGGATTTACAGTGAGAGTTCAGCCAGGAACAGATATGTACATCCCATAACGTAAAAGTACAGTGGACGGACTCGTCCAATCTGCACCATTACTCTGTTTTTACAGGTGTTTGAGCAGGTTTATTCCAAAAAGACTCAGCATTGAAAGGAAATATGTAACTGAGTAACTAATCTGGGTTGTGTCGTTGGTCTGTCCTGGTTGAACGGTTGAACACACACACACACACACACACACACACACACACACACACACACACACACACACACACACACACACACACACACACACACACGCTGTATTTACCTGGCTGCTGCATTTTCCTCCTGTAAACAGATGTGATGAGAAAAGGAAACACACGGAAACATTATCACAACATGCAGGTGACCTGAACTCTGGATGAATCTCTGTTGTAGAACCTGATCCCAGGTCCGGGTCCGGTCCTCACCTTGGTGCTGGAGCTGGCCCGGCTCAGTTTAGGGGAGACTACAGGTTGAGGCAGAGCTCCGCTGATCCACGTCAGCACGCCGGGCTGAGAGCAGGACGCCCGGCTGAGAAAACAGGATGACAACTTTGAATTACACAGAGTCAGGTCATAAACTGAAACTGAAGAAAAAAAGGAAAAGAAATCAACGATCAAATCGAATTAGAAACGAGGCAAATTAAAATTATTTTTAAAACATTCTTTTCTTTTTAAATTTAACCAGAAGAAAACAAACAAACAACCAAAAAACCCCTGAATTTCACACTGTGATTATTTCCTCTTTTTCGTACCATGGATGACCGATCACTGATCCTGTGCAACAGCTTCAAAGTGACCTGCTTCTCCAACATCTGGTCCAATAAACTGAAGACTTCCGGCTTCAAAAAGCTTTTCCAAAAAAACCCAACAAAACCAGCGGTGAACTAACACCAACCCTCACATGCTTAGTCGGGTGTTCGTAGGATCTGTCAACACGATCAGATTCCAGCTGCTAGAGTTATTCTGATCAAACCAGCATCCTCCCGTAGCGGCTGCCGGTCGAAGCTGCGGCGGATCTGTTTCCGGTTTCGTAATCAACGAAGACGACGTGGTTTATTTTTAATAGTGGACAAGCAAACGGAGATTTTTCTCCATGTCATTCAGCTCACGTGGCCAAGTTAAACCGCGGCACTGGTGGACGAAACGTTCAGAGCTGATACCTGTTGAGTAAACTGGTAAACTGGCCTCACATCACTGACCTTTGTGGAGACGAGTCACATCATCATATATCATATCATCTGTGTTGCACCGTCCACTGTAACGCAACCCTGACCTGAGGTGTGGTCCTCTGGAGGCTGTGAGACTGTTTTACGGGTCCGCGGCCGAGCTAGTTAGCTTCCTAAGTTTGCGGGCAGACCGATATGTTCCCGCCTAACTAGCGCGCTACCAGTTACCTCTTTTCCTCTGCCTGCTGCTGCACCTGGTGCAAACACTCCTTGGTCCCTCGACGGCAGACTTAGCGTTTTTTTGTTTGACCGTCATAACTTTGGCTCTTGTCGTATTCTGTGTGGTATCATTGCGGGTGTCGGCGTAACTCACCCGTTCCCCTCCGCTCCCTGGGCCTCCTCCTTGGCTTTGTCAGCTGTCGGAGCTTTCGGAGCTGTCAATCAAACAGTGAGGTATGGTCAGTGTGAAGAACGGAACCGAGCTGAACTGCATGAGGTTCGGTGTGTGAGCGACCTCACCTTCGGTTATGCACTCGTCTTGAAACGTCACTTTCTTCTCCTGTTCAAAACACAACATCCCGTCATCTTACGTTTAGAAATAAACATTTTTATTTAATTAGGTCAAACACGTACATGCATGTACTGAACGTCCGTAGGATTTCAAAATTAAAGCTCAGAACTGTTACGCATAAGAGATGAAAACATCAAAGCAACATGTCCAAATATCCAGATCCAGATAAATCAAATTAATTTGTGCATCTGTCAATCAAAAGAAAATAGAAGACAAAGAGAGGCGTGGCTTACGGGAACAGGGGGCGGGCTAGCCGCGGGGGGCGGGGTTGGTGCAGGGGGCGGGGGGGCATCTGGTTTCTCCTCCTTCTGCTCTTCACCTTTTTTGGACGGAGGCTCCGGCGGCTGGGGAACGACTTTGACCACCCAGCTCAACATCCTCAGTTAAAAACACACACAGACACCGTTACTGCCGGAAAACGTTCAATCATCGGCCAACACAGGCCGGTAGAATTCCTCTGTATTTAGAGCTGGTTTTTCCGTTTTCTTTCTTTCAATGACTTAAATGATCAGGATTTTTTTTATTTTACAAGAAGAAATTGTTCTACCCTCTTGACTCTTGATTTTCCCCAAAATGTAATAACTCTTCGTTACACAGACATGTGTTCAGGTTATTTATGGTCGTTTCATCAAATGGAAACATTACACATCTATATGTAAATAAAGAAAAGTGTAGAAATATTACACACGATGTCTTAAGAACGAGTGTACAGTATGTTGCGTCTTTGGGATCTTTAAAATCAGATCCTGTGTGTTTGAACAATAATATCAAAGGCAGAAAAAGTCCCTGAGGACTAAAAAAATCCCTCTTCAGTAGGACTCAGTTGTGAAGGAGTCCTGGAGGAATTATGCAGGTGTTGTGCAGGAAATGAATCTTGAGACTAAACGTCGTAAACCAAAATATTTGTGGCTTAAAATAAAAAGCTTCTGGATTAAAAAACCAATAAAATCCAAAAATAAAGATCCCTGTCTCTGCTGAGTTTACTACTGCCCGCTTCTCTCTGTACTGTACTTAATGATGTTTGGATCATGTGTGGCTGAGTGTCAGCCTCAATTAGAGCTGACTGATCATGACCCTAATTCTCCACAGGAGAGCTGGCAGCAGAAAACCGCGAGGCCACTGGGCTACTGGACACCGTGCAATCCACACAGCCATTTAAAATGGTGTCCAGGCTGTCACTTTCACTTCCCACTTACTGGTGCAGCTGTTTAGCCTGTTTCAAAGTCAGTCAGTCAGTCAGGTGACCAGCTTGGCAGTTAATGATCAGCTAATTGGCCAGTTAGAAAGATGGACAGTGACAGAATCTGCCCTGGCTGCTCACCCAGGTAAAGACAGACAGACAGACAGACAGACAGACAGACAGACAGACAGATAGACATTTTATTAATCCCAAGGGAAACACACGAGTCAGTTTAAATACACATCAACCAGCTAACAAGTTGTTAACCCACTTGTTGGTATTTTGACCAACTAGCTTGTCAATAAGTTAACCAGTTAGCTAGTCAGTTCTTTGCCAGCTAGTTGGTTAGCTAATTAGCCAATTAGTCAATCATCCAGGAAACCTGTTGTCCAGCAGTTAACCAGTCACTGTGCTGCAGAGCTGGGACTCTGAGTGGGACTCTCAGGTTTGGTCGGGCTGATGGCGGCTGAGTTTCGGTAAGCTTGTCCTTTTACAGGAGCGGAGGAACAAATGTGAGCCAGCACTGGCCCATATTCGGCTGCCAGATTTTGGGATGAGGACTAACTCCAGTTAGCAGCACTTTGGCCTCCTCTGGACCAGTGCCGGCAATCTTATCCATGAAGCCTGAAATCTGCCTCAAACAGCTTTACCACCTGCACAACATATGACACACTCTATCCTTAGACCCCTGATTTCAGACAAGGTTGAAGAAGGTCACAAAATCCCCTTTAGGTCTGACATGAGTACAGCAAACATGGTTCAGGTCGCTGTTGGTTCAAACCATTTTGATGGAGGCACTTTGGTGGATTTTCTACTGACGCTAACACCAGAAAACATCCCAAAATTCATTTACTCCTCGTTTACACCGGCACGAGATCCCAAACTCTGCAGAGATACCAGACTGATGAGTCTGGGTCAGCAGGTCTTAAAGGCATGGACAGCAGGCGTTCAGCGGAGTTTCTCAACTCTGTGGGAACTATTGTGATCTGTTCTCCAGCCCTGTCGGACTCGCTGGTCGGTCCGTCTTTCCAAACTCATCAAACCACAATTTCACTAAAAAACATTACAAATCGCATCGTCCGTTATCCTTCAACGGTTTCACGTCTGTTCCTAAAAACAGAAAATACCACTCGAAAAAAAAGGATCAGACTATTCACTGCACACTTCAACGAATAATTCAGTTGTAAACCAAACACAGAAACTCTCCTCTCTGCTGTGCAGTGTTTCCACAGCAGGGTGCGTGCAGGTGAATTTCAGGGTGTAGTGCAGAGGTGTGAGTGGGTGCGTCCTCTCTGTGGGGGGGTCTCTTGTCTTACCTGAGTTGTTCAGTCGGGGTCCAGCAGCATCCCACAGAGATGCGGTGAGGAAAGCTGTGAAGACCTGCGGGGATCTGAACGGGATTACGGAGAAACTCTGCTAACAGGATTACTGACGGATTACCGAGGAAGTGCACAACCGAACCGCGGTCCTGAGGCGGAACAACACGAGGAAGGAAACGACTGACGGTTAAAACTAGACGTCAGACAAAGCAGAAGACTCACAGGAACACTGACATTCAGAGAAAATCCTCTCAATTTCCGTCTCGTCCGGAGTCAGTGGCATGATGGACATCGGTTTCAGGGCAGAGACACGTCCGTGGACATGTCTAATGTAGCGAGGCAAGTTTATTTGCACAACACTGTTCAACAACCAGGTGATTCAAACCGCTTTACATGAGACATAAGAGACACTAAGACGAGACGTAAAAGAAACACATGACTATTTAACAACATATGTACATATATAGGATTTAAAAGATAAAATGAGATGAAACAAAATAAACAGGGGAATAAAATTGAAATGTCAGCTATGAATCAATCAAACTTCCAGCCAGAAAAGTCCCACAGGTGTTAGAGTTATGTTTTTTTATTCTATAATCAATTTATAGAACAAGAAACGGTGTTTGTCAGTTACTCGTTAGACACCATCAGAGCTGAAGTGTATAAATATGGTCTCTCCCTAAACATGAACGACTACGGCTTCGCAAATGGTGACAAGCGTTTTGCTCTCGGCCATTAACACAGCCCATCAGCGCTGATCCAGACTGTGTTGGACCTGGACGAACCCAAACAAGAGAAAGAACTGCAGCGTGATGTTCCACCACATAACAAGCAGCCGTACCTGGCATCTACCTGCGCCTGTTCGCGCTCAGACCCGAGACCTGCAGCACGACCTCACCAGACCTGATTACCCTGAATATCTTTCTTAATTCTTCCTCAGACACTCACGGCTCAAAAAACTTGGTGGTTGAAACTAAGAACTTTGAAACAATCAGAAAAAAGAAAAAGATACTGTTCAAACTTATTTTTGGAAACGATTGATGTATTTATCACAATTGGAAAAAAAAAAAATATATATATATATGTATATATATATAGTGTAGGAAGATGTGGGTTTCCAGATATTTTACATGTGAAATGTGAGACTTCATATGTGAAACAAACATTTCACCAGAGACAAACTCACAAATAAACACGTGCGGGTTAAAGAGGGTTGGAAACATAGTTTTTACCGGTTTTTGGTGAGAGGAATGTTGCAGGGGAACTTTTATTATCGTCACAGTTTAATATCTGTGTGTTTTGCAGTTGAAGGTTTTATTTATTCATTTATTTTTGCAGTGACTAATTCACGGTAAATGTTTCAGTGCAGGGGACTGGTTGACACCCTGACAGTCGTCTTCATGTCCACAGTCTCAGGGTTAGAAAGACGGACAGTGAAGAGACTTTATTCTGAGCTGAGGATTAGGCCACGATGTGGAACATCTGGATGTCTCTGTCCTCACGCTGATGACCGACTGGTCATAGAAGAGGTAACGCTGGTAAAGACAGGTCCTGGGGGACAAACTAATGTCCAGTCGGGATTTTAAACGGCTATGATGTGGTCCCTGATGTGGTCTCTGCTGTGGCCTGTATGGATGAGGACCTGAAGCTGCCTGTCAGAAGCTGCTTCTGACCCGACAGGCGGAGACAGAGACTCAGGGTGTGTTGGGGAAAAGCTGCCAGGGAGCAGGTGAGATTCACAGAGTTAAAGTCGTCTCAGCTTCTGGAGCTGAAAACCCAGTTTCCCTCCTCTCAGGGTGAACCCACTCTGAGTTTTCTCCAAACCCGCTTTCTGGACCAGGACCCTGACCCGTGTGCAGCACATTCAGAGCCGTGTTGTGTTGTCTGCCCCTCAGCTGTGAGCATATTGCGGCGGCTCCAGGTTAAAGCTATTAATGTGGCCCTGAGGAGGATTAGCTGCTAACAACGTTAGGTCCAGCGTCAGCGAAACAGAGGATTGGAGCTCAACCGCTCCAGTTAGCTGAGCCAGATCACAGACCTGAGGACACCTCAGACCATGAGGATCCATCTTCACCCAGTCCTTTCCTACCTCTTTTTTTAGACTCTCTGCCTCCTCTTCCTCCTCCTCTTCCTGCTGTTTTCATTCCCTATCTTCTTCTTTCCGTTTGTCTTCCTTTACTTCCACACTTCTGTAGTTTTTTTCTTCTTTTCATCCTGTCTCATTCCCTTCACTCCTCTTCTCTCCATACGAACTTATTTGCTTCCGCCTTTTGCTTATTTACATATTTTCTTACCTACCACCTCCTCTCCCTCTGCACACACCTTTCATTTCCCTCCCACTTTATTCCTTCTGTACCTCCTCTTCTCCTTCCATACATCCTTCATTTCTTACCTACTGTGCCTTCTGCTTATCTACAACCTTTTTCCATGGAAAATAAATCAGCCTTTCCTTGCCTGCATCCATTTTCTTGTTGTGTCTTGTTATAAGCGAACTCCAATAACCGTCACATGATGAACGCCTCAGGCTTCATGGCCGGCAGTGGACGTCAGGTAACATGAGCTCACTCTGTCCTCTAGTGGACAAGTTGTGAACTGTAACACCCCAGCTTGATGATAACCCGTATCACCTCCTGTATGTCACGGTAACGCTTGGTTGCAGGTTATGTTTTTTCTGGTGCATGTCGTTATATTTATACCATACAACACCTTTTGGGGAAAATAGTCCTTTAAATGTGAGCGATACGTACTCTGGATGTTCTGGGACGCATCATCAGTGATGTGACCCGGGGTCCTCGGCTGTTTCGGGTCTCACAACATCGGACACCCGCACCCAGGCGACCCAGCCTGTGTCGATCAGGCCCCGACTTGTGTCCCAGCCCTCTTGATCCAAAGCCAGCCGGTGTCTTTCTCTGCGGACTGGATGGCCCTTTTCTTTGCCGCGCCTGTGATACCAAATCGGTGGAGGACTTTGCACAGTGAAGGACCTGCAAAGCCTCTGCAGTCCACCTCTGTGGGCTCACAGTGCGTCTTCCTGCCTCTCTCCTGGCACTTCTCCACTGGTTCCTGGTACTTTGAGCGTTTCTTCTCATGGGCTTCTTCAATACGCTCTTCCCAGGGCCACCGAGTTCTAGCGCAATCAGCTGTCTTGTCGCCTCAGACGTGACAACAGTGTCTGCAGGGAGAGATGTTGCTATGACGTGCTTTGGAAAGTTCAGCTGTTTGCCCAGGCCGCGTAGAGGGGGCCCCTCCTTGCGCTTGGCTGTGGGAGGGGTTCCTCTCCAACTTTGACGAAGGTGATGGACTTCTTTGGGCTGTGGTGGCGTTTGCTGGAGCTCTTGGCCGTAGCGTTACTCCCGGTTACCATCTTGATCACCTGGTCATGGCGCCAACAGCGGGGACCTTCCCCAGGTAATCTGCTGCCGAGAAGACGTTCTGTGGATCTCCTTTCAGAGCAAAGAGGGCAGGATGGTGTCTCGCCCTTGCCCCAGACGTGAAGGTTTACTGGGCTTGGTAGGGCATCATGGACAGCTTGGAAAAGGAACCGGACGTGATGGAAGTCTGCACGATGACTGAGCAGGTAATCCTGCTATACTGAGCCCCAGCGTCCTACTCACTTGCTCTTCCTCCACGCCGGCTCCACCCTCCTCCTGGATTAGATGGTGACTCTCTTTAGCCGGGGCCAAAAAGTACAGCAGGAATCTTACTTCAAAGTCTTCACATCAGAAATATAAAGACTCACATTTGGGCAAAAAAAAAAAACCCAAAAAAATCTCAAGTTTATTGCTCCAGATCAGTTGAACAAGGGAAGGAAGGCGTGAAGGAAGGAAGAAAGAAAGAGGGATGCAGGAGGGAAAGAAAAGTCTAAAAAAGAAAAGAAAGACAGAAAGAAAGAAAGAGAAAGAAAGGAAAGAAGGGAAAGAAATCGTAAGAAAAGAATAAGGGAGAAATAAGAGATAAAATAAGAGAAAAAAGGAAAGGAAAAATACAAAAGAAAGAAAGACAGAAAGGGAGAAAAGAAGAAATGAAAGACAGATGTCGTCAAGAGTTCATGACTAAACATTCACTTGATTCTATTTCATAACATCAGTCGCAACAGTCTCCTCTGTGAACTCAAACAGAGGCTGGGCTGTAACACACACACACACACACACACACACACACACACACACACACACACACACACACACACGTATGTGTGTCTCCATGGTAACCATATCCACAGTAATTGCATTTACTTCAGACCTGAACTTGAACTTTGAGACTGAACGATAACGTGGCTTTATTCATATTCAAGTCTGATGAAAATCAATAACCTTTCAATGCCAAATGTCATTAATGAAAAAAGAAATGAAAAAATCTCCTCGTTTTTTGTGATAGATTTTCAGAACATTGATCCTGGGGTTGTTGGTAAAGGAGGAGTCAGTCGTATCCTATCAGCATGGATTTGTTGAATCTGCAGGTGAAACGGTGCAACCTGTCAGAACTGGGTTCAATTTGTGTGGACGCACTGAAATAACTGTACTTCAGCGTGTAGCTGCTCCTTACTACACAATGAAACAGAGACATTAACGAGTTGATTTAACATCAAAAAATGTGACCCAGACATTTGAAAAAAAGAGATGCTCTTTGATTAATCAGCAGCTGACAGGTCAGCAAATGATCATATGATGACACACAGTCCCTGAAATGCTCAAAACAGCTTCACTATTCACACACCAGGTGGCAGTATAGGCTCAAAGCACCAGGCCAGCTATGGTGGGCCTCTGGGGCACCACAGTGAACAGATATGAAGGGGCTGGTGTAGGATAATCCGGGGCGGTTGCAGAACTGAACTATAAGCATTCGACCTTCTCAGGTATGTTTAGGCTGAATTAAAGGAGAGGAAACCGTCACCGATCTGGCAACGCTGCCCTCTGTGTAGTCACGTTATCGCATCGGCGACTGAACAGTACAAACAGTAGAAATGTTCAATAAAGATCTTTTTCCAATGGAACGGAGCTGTAAACCAGTTGGAGAGAAACAAGGCAGCTGACGATCAAAAGGAGGAGGCTGCGGACCTCAGGTGGTCGGAGTAAAGGAAGGTACGAGCCACACAAGATGAACACGGGCACTCTTTAGCAAAACGGACGGAGGATTTTTTTTATTCGTCCTACACAGATCCAACTCTCTTTGTTTAATATGCAACCAAACCTGCTGTTTACATTCCTGTTTTTGTTTGGCTGCAGTGAGTGTGAGGACAGTGACAGAGGGTAGGGACAGTAAAATGTCTAATAAGACGCTGCTCGTGTTTCCCACCGACTGCAGCTCGAGGTGACAGTTGGGGAACTTCAGGTCTTGAGTCAGAGTGAAACTCTCCCGGTTCTCCTGGCTCGGTATAAAACTATGGTGTTGTGGTGATGCAGATTCAAAGGTGCCCCGTTACCTCTGTATTCCAGTCATGAACAGGTTTCAAATAAAGAGGTGCACCGGTCTGATAAAGGACTTGACTGAAGGATGGTCTCGTGTCTCCTCAGGAAACCTTTTCACTCCTCGATCCACTGAACAGAAACGATGGAAATGAGACTGAATGAGCCGAACGACGGTGGACAGATCAGCTGCTGGGTCACTGGTCACAGGAGTGAAATAAGACAAATGAGAGGCTTCCTTGTAGTGACCCACCCCAGGTAGCCAAAATGTTTTGGTCAATGAAGATCGATGGCTTACATTAAATCCTCCGGTCATAGTGTGCCGACAACCAGCCGCTAGTAGTCCGTCTAAGCTGGATACCTGAGATCCTCATTTTTTTTCATCTTGAAATTGTTGACCTTGTGCTCAGATCCCCCAGCCAACCAAAAACCGCCTCCCTGTGTTAACTCCTGGTTCAAGTATCAGACCGAAACTCTTCACTGGCAGTTTTTTCCCTCCTCTGATGACATACAGTTTCTGATTGTGTTACCCCAGAAACACATTTTTCCAGAGTGTGTTGCACTCAAACGCTTCGGTTCGTGTCTGTGACGGCATCTTGAACTGCAGCTCACATTCCTCTGGATTACACCACTTTGTAAACCTCCTCAGCTCTCAGCAGAAACACTGTTTTCACTGAGGGAAACTGCCGTCAGAGTCTGTGATACACAACACTTGGCGTTGTGGGAACAGCTATAATTCCTGTTTTATAAAGTCAGTACTGTGGAGGTGCTGGAGAGATGGAGACGTGCCCAGAAAACTCGAACACTGACAAGAATCTTCATTTTCTCTACTGGTTTCTCTTGACTAATGTGACCTGTTTACCCTGATGTGGAGGCTGTATTTTCTATGTATAATATATACTGAAAGGAACAAACACTGAGTATTATTGACCAAATAGCAGTTGTGGAAGATGTATTCAGATCTGTTACAGATTCACTACTGGTTGAAATTATTGGCACCCTTGAAATTTAAGTACAGAATTTAACATATCATGTGAAATAAAACCAAATTAACCAATTTTGTATAATCAGAATATTTAATACACTTTTTACAAAGTAAAAAAATACAGACAAAAAATGTGCGACTGACACAATTGTCGGCTCCCTTTTGATGAATTTAAATTAGTTCCTCAAAAAAAATTAAAAAAAAATAAAACTCACCTGTACCTAATGTTCACATGACCTGAATGAACCAATGAATGATGGTTTTACTGCATAAA
Organism: Xiphias gladius; assembly: GCF_016859285.1. Lineage (NCBI taxonomy): Eukaryota > Metazoa > Chordata > Actinopteri > Istiophoriformes > Xiphiidae > Xiphias > Xiphias gladius. Next base: position 34,585,264 of record NC_053400.1, on the reverse strand, counting down.
AAGAGGCGGATTTTTTCCAGTTTCCTTTTCACAGTGGTGAAGACGAGAGCTGTCTGAGAGCATCAGAAATGCTATCATCAAAGAAATTCCAAAGGCTACAAGGTGATCACCAAAGATCTGGAAATCCCTGTTTCAACAGTTTGTGATGTTATCAAGAAGTTTCACAGTCATAAATCTGTTAAGCTGCTTCCAGGACGTTGAGCTAAGAAGAAACTCAATGAGAGATTGTGGAAAAAACACCACACAAGACATCTAAAGAGCTTCAGGCTGATCTGGATCAGTCTGGAGTGGTGGTTTCAGCCCGTACCAGACACCCCACACTAAACCAAGTAGGGCTCCATGGTTGAGGGCCAAGGAAGACAAGACCACTGAAAGAAAGGCGCAAAAAGGCAAAACTAATGTTTGCAAAAACTTTCATAGATAAGCCGCAGTTTCCGAGATAATGTTCTATGGACAGATGAAACCAGAGTAGAGTTCTTTGGGAATGAAGCTCATCAGTTTGTTTATAGGCAACAAAAGGAAGCCCATAAGGAAAAGAACAACCTACCCACAGTAAAACATGGAGGAGCTTCTATCAGGCAGTGGAGTTCCTTTGCTGCCTCTGGTACTGGAGGCATTGAATATATCAAAGGAAAGATGAACTCAGAAGATTACCGACGCACTTTAGAGAGCAATGTGTTACCCAGTGTCAGAAAACTAGGTTTGAGGTGAAGGTCTTGGGTCTTTCAGCAGGACAACGACCCAAAGCAAACATCCAGCAGCACAAAAAAATGGTTGAAAAGGAAAAGATGGACTGTTGCAAACTGGCCAGCAATGAGTTCTGACCTAAATCCCATTGAAAACCTTTGGAGACAGCTGGAAATCTGCCATTGACAAAAGGACTCCTGCAAACTTAGTGACAGAAACTACCAGCAGACCAACTATTAGTGAGCACTGCCAATAACTGTCTGGGATACATTTTGTATTTGTAATATTTCACAAGTTTATGTTTAAGTTTAAGTTTTGTTTTTTTAATTTCCTTTTTAATTTTATTAAAATATTCTGATTATACAACATTGGTTAATTTGCATTTATTTGTGAAGATTTCTCAATTCTGTACTCAACTTTCAGGTGTGACAATAATTTCAACCAGGACTGCATACACCATACAGTCAAATCATTAAACCTGTAAGCAGTTTTAATGTTGTGGCTTGATTGGCGTAAAGTCAAGATTTCAAGAAATCCTCCTCTGGAGACCGAATCGAGGACAGTCCATTGTCAGGCCCTGCTGCTAGTGAAGGTAAAACAGAAAGGAAAACAATGGTGTTTTCCGCTTAGCATTGACACAGTTCAGTTTTTGTCTAAAAGGAGTTTTCTCTTTAAGTCAGAGGGTTGTGTGTCACTTACCAGCAAAGAACGCAGAGTCCAGCTGATCAGAGCCAAACAGCCTAAAGTCCATACCGAACACTGAGAGACAGAGAGGCAGATTTATGACTCTTCAGCCCGGATTCACATCAGCTCATGGTCTCCACATCCACCTCCTATCAAGGGAGATATTTTCAATTTACCTTTGTTGGAGAATCCTGCTGAAAGCTGCTCAAACCACCACAGCTACGGTTCTTACACAGAGCAGAGTTTGCTGGGAAGTTCAGCGGACCAGCCCTTAATCTTTCACAGATACTGGATAGGTCATGGGAGATTGCCCATCCAGTCTACATGTGCTTGGGAGACTTGGAGAAAACTTACAGCTGTGTCACCTGGGGGTATTTCTTGTGGGGGGTACTGCAGGATTACGGTTTAAAGGGGCCCCTACTACTTACCATCCTGTCAGCCTAACCAGAATGAGAGCTTTGTTCTCTGTGGAGGTTGGACTCAGTTTTCATGGACAGAATTTGAAAGAGCGGCTGTGGCGTTGCGAGTCTGGATTAGTGACATCGGGGCTGAATCTCTGCTGTTTGCAGATGATGTGGTTCTGTCGGCTTGAGACCGTCATGTCCAGTATACTGGACCAGTTTGTTGCGACCTTGAAGCAGCATCTGAGGGCTTTCTACTATTTTCCAGTCTTGTTCACGAGTGAGGGTTCAGGCACCAATATGATCCAAACAAAAAGAGGGTCCACTGTTTAAACGGCGTCTTAAAGCCCACTCAACCCACACGTTTCCTACATCAGAATTGGGGGGTGATTGTTCAGGTGTGTTGAGGTGTGAGAGTAGGCAGGGTTTGAACTTTCTCTCTTCATTCTACACACAACTAATTCTGTCACATTCAGTATGTTCAAAGAGCTATATCACCACAAATGCCTTCAAAGAGAGACTGTCTGAAAATGTGCTCCGTTGTCCCCATGTTTTAAGGTTCATAGCATCCTCCCCCCCTCTGTGATGGCAGACTATTCACGCCACCTTTGAGCGTGGCAGTTCAATAATACGTGTAAACATTAATACATGTGTGCTCATAAGCCGAGGTCAGCCGTGATGACGTGCACTGAACATCGGATCAGTTCAGTTCAGCTGATGTTTACTGTCTCACCTTCGGATGAACAGACACAAAATAGCTCAGGGTTTTGTGTCTGTCTCTTGTTTCACAGTTAAAAGTGGTTTTTAGCGTAAATCTGGTTTAAAGAGATTTAAAACAGAGACAGTGGGATCTGTGGGCGGGGGTGTCGGACTAGAGGAAGTGTTTTAATCACTTCTGCTAATTTTTATCTAGCAAGTGAGTGATAAAGTAGGTGTGGTGGGACAGAGGGGGTGTTTATGGATCTGAACAAAGTCTTTAAGTTAGAGGAACTTTAGGTGAACAAAGCCCATCCACTCTTACAACCACAATCTCAGGTGAGTGTGCAGCTGAACCGCTGCAGGAAGTGACCTCACTAGGGGGGCGGGAGCGGCCGCATGGTCACTGGAAAGCTGCCAGTTTGATTTCCCAAACAGAAAGTGTGGGGCGAGAGGGGCGATGGGACGAAGCTGTTAAAAACGAACTGACGTGACATTCACTGATCAGAATGAGACAGAACCACAGAGAAGCCTCTGCCCCTCAAATAAAGTGACGGAGCTGCTCCTTAGTTCAAGCTACCTTCCTCTACTGTGGCGATTCATCGTCACTAAATCAAAACATGTTGCACCTCACAAACTTTAGTTGTTACTGAAGCCAGATCAACAACACAACAGTTTAACCAGCTCTAAATCACAGCTCCAGATGTATTAAACTGCAGGCAACCATGGCAACAGCACTGATGATTCAGGCTCTGGTAACTGACTGTTGAAACTGACCTCGCTCTGGGTTCAAATGACTACAAACAGACTATAAAACATGCAGGATTTAAACACAGCCGACCTTTGTGTCTTTGATCAGTGGACACATTGAAGAAACAGTGGACTTCAGGTGTCCACATCCGCCCTGCTGCCAGACAACAATGTAGATCCCGGATGATTCTGCAAAACCCTACATCATGTGCAGTGATAATGTTTTTAACTGTACATTTCTTAGTCATGTTAGCAGAGTGGTTCTGTTGATGGTAATGTCAGTCAGTCAGTCAGTCAGTCAGTCAGTCAGTCAGTCCATTTGTCCCATAAATTGGTCCCAAATGCCTGCAAAATGAATGACATTCCCTCAGCCTCAGCTGAAGGCGTTTACTGCCAATTTGCAAATATTAGCATGCTAACATGCTAAACAATTTTTGCCTCCCATATTGACATATGTTCGGGAGGTAACTGCTGGTAAATCCTGCTACTGTTTGAGAAACCCGGGAGGTTGTTGAACAGCACTTACAGCCGAATCCTTGGGCAGAAAACCGTTTGATAAACAGGACATGAGAGAAAAACTACGTGTCCAAAGTAAAGCAGTGAAACACTTCGGTCAATCTTTCCGTGGAAGAGTAAGACACTGGTGCCCTTTGAGACCAGACTCTCACTAAAAACCACGTTTCCCAACCTGGGCTTGGGAGTCGGGACCCCTCCCAGGGGCTTGCTCGACAAATCTGAAGGCTCACAAAATGATTCAAAAGATAGGAATTTTCCACAAAGGGTTTTATTACCCTGTTCACCATTCTTAGAAGTACAGTCAATTCTGCCCATTAAGTCGAGATAAGTGTGAGCAAGATGCCGTGTAGCGACGGCTACCTCTGTGACCTGAATATATGCCCGTACGTGAGAGGCACCACCAGGGGCTGGTTCAACATTAAACCTGCTCAGCATCAGCATGTTAACACAGTCACTGTGAGCATGTCAGCGTGCTGATGGGCGCAAGTTTCTTTCCATCAGTTAAATGTGTCTACAGTGGTCCCTTGTTGACAGTTGCAGCCTGGTCCACATAGAGAGGACAATGGACCCCCAGGACAATCAGGACACCTCTTCACGCATTATCCCAGTGCGAAGCATTGACTCTGTTGCTACGGAAACCTGGAGGTCTTATGTAAAACATTGTCAAACTGATTCAGTCTCTGACCTCGGAGTGAGACTGAAAGCAGGCGAGGCGGTTCGAACCTCAGTGAGGAATTTATGTCCATGTGCTCAACGTGATGTGTAAAAGTGTTGTTCACTGAGTCATCCAGGCAATGAGATAGGGCAGAGTGGAGTGTGTGTGTGTGAGTGTGTGTGTGTGTGTGCGTGTGTGAGTCCGTGTGTGAGTCAGCTGGTATTTAAACACCACACCCTGCTCTGTCCTGGACCATAACGGAGCTGCTGCTGCTCGCTGCCTCACTGCCGCTGCTTCTCTCAAGGTAAGAAAACATGAAAACTACAACTACAAGTGTTTGTTTGAACAGATGTTCAGTTTAACTGCGCTGAAAAAACGCAGGAATGAACGTCTGGTCTGTCGACTTTAACACAACGGAAAGTATTTAGGTGTTTTTTGTACTTTAACAACAAACATCTGTCGAAAACTAGTCACTCAGCCTCAGTGAGTCTGTGAAGAACCCGTGAAAAGGTAAAAACTCACTCAGGAGACTCATGCTCAGCGTTCAGATGTGATAACACGCAGCTGGTCGCTGGGTGCGGCCGGGTAAAGTCTTCCCTGCAGACCCACTCTGCTCTCTGCCCGCCTGTAATTACCAGAGTATCATGTTCAGGCCATTTACTGTGGGGTGGCGGAGCACGGCACTCTTCATCTGGAAGAGGAAACAAAGGGTTTCTGAGACTCGACTGAGAGAGGAACAGTCCAAAGTTTCTCGCTCCTTTTCTCTAATTTTTCATCCGGATGCCTGTCAACATCAAATACAACATTAAGATGGCGTTAACTCGACAAATCAAATCCATTCATAAACATGCAGGAATCAAGAAAAAAAAAAAAAACTCTGTTCAGTGACTCACCACTAACTTGAGGCTTTTATTTTGAAGCCTGCTGGATGGAGCTGCAGGGGAGGATTCAGCTTTGTTAGCTGCTTGAAACCATACACTTATTTGCAAAAATGTTGTTTTGAAAGAATTCAGAAGAGTGAAGGCTGTCATTCCAGAAGTAGCATTTACATCTCTGAACCAAGGCTCACGGTTTACATTTGCACACGGCTCGGGTCGGCGGGAAAACGTGGAGTAACAGCAAAGTTTGAAAGGTTTTCCTTCCTCCTGTCAGCATCTGTCTCTGATAATCTCATCTTAGATAAGACCCGCCTTCCTGACATTCGGCAACCAGTCAATAGGACAATGACATCCCTGTGGCAATAATTGCTGGAACGTTCACCTGGTGACCCTCTGGAGGGGGCCCGACCCCCAGGTTGGGAACCAGTGGACTGAACTCTCTCCCTGTCTCTGACGTAGCTAAAAGCAGCTCCACCTGGAGCAGCTCCACCAGTAAAACGCTGCCGAAGCCTCCGTGACTCAGGATCAAAGATCTGATCACGTTAGAGAGAATCAGAGACCAGTCACAGGAGACAGGTCCCTGCACAATGAAGTACTTTTACTGTGATACATGAACTACAGGAAGTACTTTTACTGTGACACTTTAAAAGAACAATTTGATGATAATACTTCTGCTTCTTCTACTTATATTTCAGTAGGAGCAGGGTTACTTGATTAAAAGATCTGAAAGCTTTGTCCACCACTGCACTGATGTGCAGGAATATTTAAAATGGTGGCATTCCCCTTTAAATCCCAGCAAACAGAAGTGTGATTCTGCCTGCTGGACTGAAACTCAGCTACAGGACTGTTTGTACCAGCTGTTGCTAAGTGATGAAACGCTGACCCTCCCACACTTCCTGTTAACTCTTTTGTAAGAGGACCAAGGGTCAAGCAGCTCCGCAGAGGAACTAAATCATGCTCATGTCGCTGTTCATGGGTCTGGGATTTTACTGCTTTCACTGAGTAATTACACTGCAGTTCAGTGGAGCTGGACTAATGTGTGTGTGTGTGTGTGTGTGTGTGTTACGTAACAGGCTCCACATTTCTTCAGATTTGTTTGCATTGTGATCCATTTTCCTTATCTGCAGACACACCCTCTGGCATGTCCCTGTCAATAAATCAAACACACCTATCCGAGCTCTCACTCTGACGTGTTTACAGCCTGCTGGACCCTGAGGCTGAATCTTCAACAGGTTATTGTTTGCTCGTCCATTTTTAGAAAGTCTGAGGAGGAAATCAAACGCTTCCCCTGGAAGGAAGAGCGCTCAGCTCTGTCGTTTGTTTGTTCCGACAGTCACTGAGACTGGATCGAACTGATCTGACTTTGGTTGCGATTTGTCCAAAGTGTTAAAGTCAGTGGGTCGGTTTTCCATCCAGCTGTTTGTGCCTGCATTTTCAATATGTATAAAAAGCAGTTGGAAAGAGGCAGTAAAACGTCCCGATGTGGAGTAACTTCTGCTCCGTTAATCATGTCATCGACTTACGTCCTGTTGTTCGTATTCATATAAAGTTAGTTGATGGAAACAAGAAGTCACAGTCCCATTTTTGTTTTTGCCGAAATTTCAGAAATTTGCTTAAAACTTGCAAACAATCACCAAAAAGGCATCAACACATCAAATCAAGGGGAAGTACTGAAGTATTTTAGTCTTCTGGTGCTTTTTGTGACCACTGTTTTGAAAAGTGCCATAAAAAATGAAGTTATTATTATTATAGTTACTATGAGCAGTCACACAGTTTAATGGAAACATATCTGTTGTCGCTGATGTCGCAGGCGCGTTTCCAGTTACGCTTCCTCCGGCCAGAGCCCGTCTCTGACTGTCCGTCTGGTTTCTCTGCAGGTGAACTCATCATGGCGCTGGTGTCTGAGTTTCTGGGCCAACTGACGCTGTCGTACGGAGCGGTAGGTGTCCTGCACAGGAAACACTGGAAACACCGGAAACACGTTTCTCAGTGTGTGTCCATATCACCCACCACCAAAGTGCTATGTCCATATTATGCAACTTTATACTTGTACTTCACTACATTTCTTTGACGGATCCAGTTCCAGATTAAAGGCTCAGCATTCGAGCTCTGGTCAGGTGTAGGTTTGGTGGAGATTTGAAAAAAACTCCACTCTATGTCCTACTAACAATAATAACTGATAATGATGACCAGGTTTTCCTGCTCTACCAGGTACAACGGATCCAACGGAGGGGTGTACGGGTCCACTCTGTGTCTAGAACGACTCTAATTAGGCAACAGGTGAAAACACCTGTGTGGGTTGACTGTGAGCATGTAGGAGCTTTTAAAATTTCTATGCAAAATATAGATTTTACCTCCAAAGCTATGATTTATTTTCTAAAATGAAACGCATTATTATCGATTAACCTACCAAACATTCTAAGAGGCAGCTAGTGGTCAGGTAGTTTGCCTCACCTGGAACAGGTACAACAGCAAAATGCTGCTTATACTTTCATAACGAATCAGAAAAGTATAGAAGTGTAAATGCAGGACTTCTTTTTTACACCTCAGTTACTCGTGTAAACCATCTGAATACTGCTTCCCCTGCTGCCTCTGACATCCTGTTTCTATCATAAACCATCTGTGGTTTTCTCTGGTCTTAATGGTCTTTAGATCATGGAGCTGCACACATGAACCTATACTGCCTGAAGCTCTGAAAGGATCCGTCCTAAAGCTGGTAAAGCTGTGGAGTTCCCCTGAGCCATCAGAGACCTGATAAACTGATCATTGATTCATTCAGACACTGTGTGAAGAACCAGAGGATCGCTGATGCAAATGTTTCTCTCCCTTCTGTGGCATTAAACCAGACTAAGAGTTACCACGGTTCATCCTGAGGAGACCGTGAACCATCGGGTCTACCGATGCCAGTATGTTGTAGCTTTGTTAGCAGGTTGGAAAGACAACCAGCAGATACCGGATGAAAAGCTCCCAAACCTCTGTCCATTAGTAACGAAGCGAACTGAATGAATCACGGGTTAATTAGGGGGCGATGTGGACAAAACTGTATCGATCACAGCATTTCAACACGGACATGTGACGATGACGATGTTATAGGCGTGATAGTGAAAGACCTTCATCCCATGAGTCAAATTTCATGTAAAACCCTCAGAGTATGATAAACTGGTCTCGCTCGAGGCGAGGCTGGACTTCCATCCGGGCTAAGTGGGACAGGCCCGGTCTTTAGTGGGACAGCCCCGGTCTTGATATTTGCAGGTATTTTCTCCTCCTTTCTCGTCCTCGGCCTCCTCAGGGCGACACCCAGCAGCAGACTGTGAGCTAATGTTTGTCTCTGTCCTCTGTAGGAAGAGGAACCCAAATTCCCCACCGTGGTGCCGTCGCGGGACTTCGACCCGGCCAAAGATGCCGCCAGGATCGAGACGGCCATCAAGACTAAAGGTAATTGGGTCCAGTAACACACCAGCCTGACCCTGAGTTATGTAACTGGGATCTGACTGTTCCATCATGAGACAGTTTACTGGAAGACAGCCAGACAGACAATGGAAAACCGTGTGGAAAACATGACGGACTGTGGCTGTAATGAACTCTGCAGCCTCCAGGGGGCGTTAGAACAACTTTCAGTCCTGATTTTATGTGAGCCGTTGTTTTGGAAGCAGACTCCTGCAGCGTCTCTCAGTGGATTTCAGTTTCCTTCCAGGATAACAGGCCAGAGGCCAGGTTTCAGATCACTGACTGGCGCCTGTCCATGTCTGAGCTGCTCATAACCATAACAACATGTTTTTATCTGACTGACGAAAGCCGGAGGGTTTCATGTGCAGAGGAGCTGCCGAGCAAGGCACGGCGCAGTCCTCTCTAAAACCGTGTGAGGGAATCCAACCTGCGAAGCAGATCGTACAGGTCGGGCTCCTCAGTTTGTGTCCGCATGCGGAGCAGAGCCGCAGGATTTTCCAGCTGCTGGGACTCAGCTTCCTGTGTGAGCTGCAGTAAAAGCAGAACGTCCCACAGCAGTTGAAGATTTTCCACCGTCAAGATTTTCCAAAGCTGAAACAACGACACCGAGACAGCGGCTGAAAGTCAGAGGAGCAGAGTTTAACACACAGAGTTCAGATGAAAGAAAAACAGGTTCTCATTAAAAAGTTAAAGGATTTCACTGGTTTATAATGTTTCCCTTTGCCACTTAAACAACCCAGAGCATTTAGTCACGTCGCTGAAGACATCAGTGGTGGAAGTAGACTATTCAGATCATGTAAAAGTCCTCCATTCAAAATCTTACTTAAGTGAAATTGCCAAAGCTTTATCAGCAAAATGAGCTTAAAGTATCAAAAGTAAAAGTATTCAATAGTAAGAAAAATGCCTCGGTCAGTGTTACACTGGTTTTGGTAGCATGGCGGGTGCTTTAGAGGCTGAGTGCCGTAGGTGTGGACTCAGTCGGAGCAGTTTCAGACCAGTAAGTAAATATAGAAATGAGTCGGCATTTCTGCACCAGAAGTTTAGGCTTTGAACAGCATTTGGACGTCAATGTTTAAGTTACACAAACTACTGATGGAACATGCAGATGAAACACAAAAAATCCAAGTAATTCAAATCATTTACAGAGGGGGGGGTCAGCAGCACTATTAGTTAAAAGTCTGAGCTCTGTTCTGGTCGCGGGTATTTTTTTATCTGGTCTGAAATGAACTGCACCGGCCTCCGACTGTGTTAATGCTGAAGTTTCTGAAGCTGAACTTAGAATCCGAAATGAAAGGCATTGATTAAATCTGTTCCCTGCAGGTGTAGACGAACAGACCATCATCGACATCCTGACCAGACGAAGCTACGAGCAGCGCAGGGAGATCGCCTTCGAATACGAACGACTCGCCAAGAAGGTTCAAGATGTTCCTGCCTTAATAAACACAGAAATGAACCTGGTCCTGACATGAACTTTGACACGTTGGAACAATGAGAGTTTTAGTCCAACGGGCCATTAATGTGCCAAAACTCATCTGATTTACATTCAGATTATGAAAAGAAAAGAAAAACGAGGAACCGAAACAAAAAAGAGACAGAAAGAAGAGACATTTTTGAAATAATCTGCATTATCTACTGCTCATCTTTAAATCCTCTCAACGATAGAGTAACAACCCTGCTGCACGTTCACTCTAGGGTCCAGTCATCATCCCTAACAGGGTAGTACTTTTTAAAAAACACATTACGGTCACGTCCATGTTTTGAACCTGTGCCTGTGTGCGTTTTCAGGATCTGATCACATCCCTGAAGGGGGCGCTGTCCGGCTCTCTGGAGGCTCTGATGCTGGGTCTGATGAAGAGCACCTCTCAGTACGACGCCTCCGAGCTCAAAGCCTCCATGAAGGTCAGACTCACACTTCAGTTAAGATGCGTCGTCTGCATTGAGTGGCTTTTTTTCGCTCTACAGTCGCAATAATTCAGAGCGGTAAATCTGCCGCTAGCCTCACCACGAACAAAATTACATAAGGTAGTGTCATAGTGCGAAATGAGGAGTCTTACCTGGGGGTGTGATACCTGCAGGGACTGGGAACAGACGAGGAGACGCTCATCGAGATCGTCTGCTCCAGGAGCAACAAAGAAGTGGCGGAGATCAAGACGGTTTACAAAGAGAGTAAGATGCTGCAGTTCGGCAGGATGTTCTAACCGGTCTGAAACAATGACATCTTCTGGCTGCTGTTACTTATTTTTCCGTTTATTTGGTTTAAATTGTCCCATATGAGCACACACGTTAGCTTTCTCATACGTTTACTCCTGTTACGGCTGTTTTTCGTGGAGTTCACGTCTTTTATTTCTCCCTGCAGTGTTCAAGAAGGAGCTGGAAAAAGACGTAGCGGGAGACACGTCGGGAGACTTCGCCAAACTGCTGCTGGCTCTGGTTCAGGTAGATCCAGGACCAGGACACATCCTGGGCTTTTATTCGATCGATGCCTCCGTTCAATGGATCGTTCATTTCAGAGAGAATGAAAGTGACGCCTAATAAAAAAGAGAGCTGATAAGTGACGCTCCTCTGCTAACATACGTTCTTACTCATGTTGGACAAAACTTTTGTTACTCTAAAAATTTTGTTTCAATATCTTTAACGATACCAGAGCACCTTCATTCGAGTAGATGGATATAAAAATAGTTGGATTAAAACAATACTGTGATAATGTTTGTTAATAATTTTAAAAATGTTATGTTATAAACATCAAATGGTATAAACTGCAAAAGCTGTTTTTTCTGTACCATTCTACATGTGCTGACTCCTCTTTAAATGTGTCAGATTATAAGATGTTCTTTTTTTCCCCAAGAAAACATTTATTTGCTTTTATTTTCTGAATTCAAAGCACAATGACAAAATCACCAAGTGTCTGTTATCTACTCTACTTTCGGCTTTTCATACTGACATTTTTTGATCTACAGACCAAGAGAGATGAGCCCTCTAACATTGTGGACTATCAGAAGATCGACGAGGACGCCAGAGTGAGTCAAACCCTCCACATGTTCATAGAAAGTTCTTTTTTTGGTGGAGCTGTGGTTAACGTACTTTATTTAATGAGGAATCCATTTCAACCCTTCCTCTGTCCTCGTTTGTGAACCTCTCAGTCTCTGTATGAAGCCGGAGTGAAGAGGAAGGGAACCGACGTGGCGACCTGGATCTCCATCATGGCGCAGAGGAGCGTCCCCCACCTGCAGAAAGGTGAACTACACCTACAACACTGAAAGAGACTGTCCTCCCCCAACAAACGACCCTATACTGGCGTCTGTGCAGCAGCTCCTTAGGACCCATGGTTAGGTTTTATCGCGAGGCGACCTCTTGTGGGTGAAGTAATTATGACGGGAGCAAAGGAGGAGGTCCGGGCGGATGGATGGGTCCGTCGACATGGGAGACTGGTGTTCGTCTCCCGTTTGGAACCAGTGGTCATCGTGGTTTCTTTTGACCCTGACCGTTCCACAGCCGTAACTGCCTTTACCGCTGTAACCATGACGACGAAGGTCCCCTGTCCTTGATGAAGTACTAATTTGAACCCAAACCACGATCTTTCCCTAAACCTAAACCGAACCAAACCGTGACCGTTCCACGGCCTTAACACCGTGTTTATTACTGTAGCCATGACAACCAGGGCCCGGTACACCTGCCGCCTCAGAGGGAAGAGACTCTTTGGCTTACGTCTGCATACACAGTATCACATACAGATCCTGGATCGGGTTTTTGCGCGTCCGGTAACAACGCCAACATTATATGAAGTCAACCTTTTTCTCTCTACATTCACGCCAGTATTTCCATTTTTACATCCAGTGTTTATACGTCCAACGCCAACATTTTTTATTCCAACAGCGACGTGTTTTAGTCCAACGCCGCTGTTTGAAAAATGCTTGCTTCTGGAAACTACAGTGTGGTTACGTTTAGACAAAGACTGTGACCGTGGTTAATTAAAAGGCAGAAGTTAGTGTGAGGACACACTCCTTCCTGGACATACTGTGAATCACAGTTGTCCATTACGGACAACTGCTGCTGGAGACGCCGAGCTGGTCCAGATACGGATCAGCTGCATCCAGCACTTTCTCTCACCTCTGCTTGGACTTATTTTAACGCCTGATGTGTGTTTTGTGCTGCCAGTGTTTGAGCGGTATAAGAGCTACAGTCCCTACGACATGAAGGAGAGCATCAGGAAGGAGGTGAAGGGAGATCTGGAGAAGTCCTTCCTCACTCTGGGTACGTCCAACAAACTCCTCATCAGTACCAGGCAGGAGGTTTTTAAAAGACTGTTTCACTGGGTTTTTAGTTCTCTTTCATCTCTTGTATTTAAATATATGAATACTTTACATACTTCCCAACGTCCATATCCAGAGTGTTTTAATTGCCAGTTCTTTGAGGTGGACTTATCTGAAGAACAGGCACTTTTAAGATCTGTCCCTATAACAGGTTTGATTGGGTTTTGGGCCTTAAAGTATCCAGATAACTCAGTAAACTTGTTTTTTGGAGCAGGGGCCAGGAATTCACAGTCGAACAAATGAATCACAACAAAACGCAGTGAGGTCCTGAGGGACTGTTCCTGACTGAAATACTGTAGAGGTCTCCAGCTGTTCTGGAGCTGAATGAATAAAACAATAGTGGAACTGTCCTTTAAGATGTGAGGACAGGTGAACCAAACGTCCGTCTGTCCTCTCTTCACAGTCGAGTGCTTCGAAAACAGGCAGCTGTACTTCGCCAACAGACTCAGTGAAGCCATGAAGGTACAGTCTTCATAGTTTCTTCCATGATTTCCATCAGTAATAATAAAATCCTCCTCACCGCAGACGACCAGACGGACCGAGTCCTGCCTGAGTTCGTCCTCCGTGTTAGCGTCTGTTCTCTCTCTCTCCCTGCAGAGTAAAGGGGCGAAGGAGAAGGTGTTGACCAGGATCATGGTTTCACGCTGTGAAGTCGACCTGATGAAGATCAGAACAGAATTCAAGAAGCAGCACAGAAGATCACTGTACCAGACCATCGCTGTGAGTACCAGTCCGTTTCTGTTTGGGCGATAGACCGAGTCACTAACGTCCCACACGAGCGAGGGCAAGTCAACACAGCAGAGAGTATTCCAGTACAGACACAGTACAGACAGAGAAGCAGGGCGAGTCGGTCGCCTGAGGTTTAGCAGCAGGACAGAAAGCAAAGTCTGAAGGACAGGAACAAACCTGTCCCAGTGGAGGAAGAGCAACCTGAATCCAGCCGAACAGAAGATCCAGGGTCAAAAGCTGATCCAGTATTTCACTAAGAAAGCAAAGAAGAGCAGAAAGGTCCAGAAACTGAATCCAGATCAGCGAATCAGAACTTTGGTTCTTCTTCTTACCCTTCCCACGAATCGTCCGACGACCGCTCAGATTTATCTGGTGACCCTTCGGAGGGGCCCGACCCCTAGGTTGGGAACCAGGCCCTTTATATAATAAACCCTCTGAATCTGAGTGAGTCTGTCATAAAGCGCAGGAGCTGGACCACAGACCCCATAACTAGATACTGGCCTGCTATTGGCTTATTACTGCTCGTTTCTGGGGATTTTACCGGGAAAAACCCCGAGACTTGAAGACAGTTGAATCTTTAGGGGAGTCAAATCCCACACTTTCCTTCTTCATTTCTTACTCAACACAGATTTAACATTAACGTTCCCTGACAACAAGACTCACAATATGTCACATAAAGAGTGAAACCTTACCAGGAAGAGGAAGGAAAAAAATGAAACTTCAGATCAGGAGAATCCGTGTCTTGTGACGCACAAACACACACACACACCGCTGCCTGAATTAAGACTGAAACTGATGGGACCTTCGAGCCTGACACCTCGCCGAATGATGTTTCCCTTTCCCTTTCAGGAGCACACTAAAGGAGACTACCAGAAGGCTCTGCTCAGTCTGTGTGGAGGAGACGACTGAAACCTCAGCTCGGTCTGGACTCGGTTTCCCAGAAGGCCGCTGGGTCACTGCTGGCATTCTCACAGTATTAGAGCCCTTTGTCGTTTTCATATTAAACAGAGTATGTCGCCTCCTTCTCTCTGAGCAGCTTCTGTTTCTCAAATAAAAGCTTTTGCCCCTGTTTGTGTGTCTTGTTTGCTGTTCGATCGAGGGACCATCAGGGGGCAGCAGAGACACACGGAGATATGCTACCGAGCCTCTGTTGAGAAAATAAACATCGGCAGAAGAAGAGATTTACCAGGTCGCTGTGTCCGAGTCTTTTATTCTCGTGCTCATTGGTTGTTCTGACTCCAGTCACAGTCATAATAACAGCTCCTGTGTTTCACGACAGATTCACTCAGGTTCAGAGGGTTAATGATGTAAAAAGGCCTTTTCAGGTGAAGATCGACAAGGCGGCTGAGGTCAAATCATCTGTAATGAGACGACGGCAGAGATTAAATAATGTGGAGTTAAACTACTTTTCTGGATTCACCCACGTGCTTTTTTATGTCACACCCTCACTGACAGGGTTTCAGCTGACTTTTACGTAAAGAAAGTAACAACAAAAAAAATGGACTCTGCTCTGAACACACCAGATAAAATCCACCCACACCCACCCAGGTCTGGATTAACTCAACCCAGACCTGGGAGGGTCTGGGTTGAGTTGCACAATATACATTTTGACACGGAGCCCCGGTACAAGAAAAGCAGGACTCGCCTTATGACCCTTCTCACCTCGGCTGATACTGATTAAGTGGTGTATCCTGCGCAGTTAATCAAATGACAACAAATCAACAGAAGCACAGTGAACATGGGGCCTTTGGGGCCACTGAGTGTCTGGGGTCCTGGGGCAGTTACTTGCTTCTCAGTTGACAATCTAGACTTGCTGAGACCCCGTAACTAGATACTGGCCTGCTATTGGCTTATTATTGCTCGTTTCTGGGGATTTTAACCGAGAAAAACCCCGAGACTTGAAGTCAGTTGAATCTTTAGGGGAGTCAAATCCCACAGTTTCCTTCTTCATTTCTTACTCAACACAGATTTAACATTAACGTTCCCTGACAACAAGACTCACAATATGTCACATAAAGAGAGAAACCTTACCAGGAAGAGGAAGGAAAAAAATGAAACTTCAGATCAGGAGAATCCGTGTCTGGTGACGCACAAACACACACACACTGCTGCCTGAATTAAGACTGAAACTGATGGGACCTTCGAGCCTGACACCTCGCCGAATGATGTTTCCCTTTAACAGAAGCTAAATGTCTGTTTGAGCTGATTCATACTCACATTTTTAGCTTTTTTATGTTCTGAGTCTAAAATCTGAATCAACTTTTAGCTACAGCTGTCAGATAAATGAACGTATGCAGTCCAGAAATACTCCAAAGAAAATTCTGGTCTTCTGCTGGTGGTTGTGTCCTTCATTTTTAACAGTAACAACAACACTGTACAGACCGAGCGAATGTCTCAGATCTGTGTCACTCTAGAACATCATGCGGTTCTTTTTGGTTCTACGTTCACTGTAGTTTTAAGGAGTAAAGTTTCTGCAATATTTTTTTCTCTCACTCATCCATGAATTTAAAACAGAAAAACATGAGCTGGTGTCATGTTGGTCTTTGTCAGGCAGATTCTGCAAATTAAAAAAGTCAAAACTGATGATGAAATAAAAAATGACATTTTCATAATAAAGTTTGGTTCTACTGAGCGTAGGTTCCCTCCCGAGGATGGATTAGTGTTTGTTGGATCAAAGTCAGTATTTGATGTAAAAATATTGGTTATTAATGACTCCCCAGTAGACTCATATAGACACATATTTGTGATGTGTGTTTGTGTTTGTGTAATCTCACATTAATTCATGTTTGATACTTAAATCCAGTGGAAGTCAGATAAAAAGCTTCCTCTGCTGCTCCTTCAGGTTGTTTCTCCTTTAATCGTTGGTAGGTTTTGTATTGTTTGTTTGCTGCTAATTTTTTAATTAAAGATGCTAATTTTACCTCCAGCAAGAGTCGCTAATTTGCATTTCTCTGCTGCAGAAAAAAAAACAGCGTTCACAGTTTCTGCTGTTCAGACTGAGAGAGACAGAGGAGGGAGAAGAAAGGAAAACGAAGAAACAGTCAAACTGTATCTCCATCACAAAACGAGCAGCGAGCATCAAGTTACCGACATCTTTGTATTAATCAACATGGATCAAATGATTCTGTGTAAAGGGAACTGGGTCTTTCGAAGTGATCAGTGATCAGTTTAATCACTCGCTCTGTTTTTTGACACGTTAGCACTTTGTATGATGTGTATTTTCTACTATCAGCGTATGAAATGTGAAAACGGTGTTTAATGTGAAAGGCGTCTGCGACGGCGAATTATCAGCCGAATCTCACTGGATCTCTGTCGGCTCATTGTTAATCTGTTCACTGCTCTGGTTCACCCTCAGCGCTCTCGTCGCGGCGTGATGTTTTCAGAGAAACGGCTGTAAAAAAAGCCACCGTCAGTGGACACAATTTCTAAAATTCTGTTTTCACTTTGTCACTATGGGATATTGAGTGTAGACCGATGAGGGAAAAAATTAATTTAAACGATTTTAGCATGTATTTCCCTCAGGAGCTGGTGGAGACCAAAAACAGAGCTTAAAAAAGAGGGAACACTGGACTTAGATTCATCGAAGGTCCAACATGACTGAAAGCGAACGGTTATCAGTAAAATAAGGCTGATACCTGAAAGACGAGAGACTTTTAGAAATAGCGTTCTCTTTAGTCTCCATTGCAGACTGGCCCTGGTCGGCTCTGGTACCAGGCGGGACCGTGGCAGCCCAGACAGGCAACGCTGTCTCCTAGAAATTAAGTTTATATGTTACTGAACTGTTTTCACAATTATGTTGTGGTGACAAACGCAGTCGCTGCCTGGATCACGTCCAGAGGCAACAGCTTTTGATTTTTTTAAATTTACGAAGCACTACATTAATGAACTGCAGTGAGTTACAGGGAGGTGGTCGGGGGCATTGGAGGAGTTCGGGACTGGGGCTCCAGAGACTGGGTTCACATCCAGAGTCCCTTCTGAGGTTCAGGTTCAGGAAAGATGGTGGCTCCGGTTCAGTGTAAATAAACAGGTTGTGTCCGAAGTCACTGTGAACTTTTTCTGTATCGAACCAGACCAGGATCTTTCCTGAACCTGAACCAGGTGCTGTGAGAGTCTAAACAGATCCGTAAACCAGTTTACTGATGCTGGAGTCGCTACAGGTGGAAAACAAACAGGTTGACTGTGAACATGTTACTGAGACCTTCAGTACCAACGCATTTGTGACTTGTCAGATACGTAAATTAGCAGCATTTCCTCATTGTGTTGATAGAAAACGTCACAATTGCATTTCCTACCAGACATTTACATCGACTCATTTGGCTTCAATGCTTTTGTCCAAAGCGAGGTACAAGGGAGGGACAACACTGCAGCTTCAGTGCAGTAGGAGACCTTGAAGAAAGCATCAAGTGCTAGATCTGTTCAGTGAGACAAAGTGCACAGAGATCAGGTAAAGAAGTTCACCCGCAGTGAACTGTAAGAGCCAGTTAGGCCTGTTGGGGTGTTAGAGGTGTCAGGAGAGCAGCTGCTTTCAGGACAGATGAGTCTTCAAGAGGCTCTTGAGGACAGAGACGGACGCCTCTGGTCTGATACCATTTGGAGGCTCGTTCCATCATCGGGGAACCTCAAACGAGGAGAGTCTGGACTGAGACTGCCTCGTGCGCAGGGGTGGCGGCGCCAGACGACGTTTCCTGGAGGAACCCAGTGGCCGAGAAGGAGCATGAGCCCGTACGACTGGGTTCAGGTAGGTGGGTTCAGAACCAGAGGTCAATCTGTATTCAAGCGTTAGTGACTGGAATTTGATCCGGGCGGCCAACGATTGTATAGGCCGTAGTGGTCTAAAGCTGACTGAGCTGGGCTCATGGGAAAACCCTGTCCTGCAACCGAGTGCCCAGCATGCTGCTGTCAGCTGAGAACCTTGTATCTTCACCACAACATCACACAACAACTGGTTTTAGGGAAAAATAATAATAATAAACAATAAGTACATAATTAGATGGAAAGGACACAGCCTTGTTTCAGCTGTTTGACGTGAGGGTTTTATGAGCTGGACGGGAAAATGATATCAGGTCATTAACTGGATCCTTGATCCATGAAAATCACAGAAAACATAGGTACTTTTTCAAGTTTTTCACTGGAGGAGGAAGATGTGCAGCACAGAACACACGCAGGCAAGTTACAGAAATTCCTTCTTCTTCTATTGATCAGAGAAATGAGTTGTTCCCAGATCCACAGTTTGTCTTTTGCTCTCTGTGCTGACTAACAAACACAGTGTGTGAGGCCACCAGACAAACACGACACTCTATTCCCGACTGTGGCTCTTTACAGCGACACTGTGAGTGTGACACCCTCTTCAAATTTATTATCATTGAGTCATAATATTGATGAGAACATTAGCCTATTGTGCAGCCTTTATGTTTATCACCAATAAAAGATTAAATACGGAGCAAAGAGACAAAAGACTGTTTAGTAAAAAAAAAGAGGGAAGAGTGAGATTTACGACTGGACAGATTAATCTGATAATCAAAAGGAGGAGAGGGGCTGCGGCGTTTCTCTCTCTCCCCCCGATGATGATGCAAAGCATGCTGGGAAGGCACTAGTGAACCACACGGGGATTTGTTAAACAGCGGGGAAGAAGGTGCTGATGACAACCGACCAATCAGGTCACCAGCTGCAGAACTCATTCTGACAGCAGATCGTGCAGCAGCGGACAAAAACGGCTCCGTGCCAGACGTTGTTGAGAGAAAAAGACATTTTAAGATGATGACAGTCTCAGATGTCGGTGTCAGTCAGTGAGTTTAAATACCAGCACTGGCCATTTCCATTACGTGCTGCAGGAAACTAGCATCAAAAAGTAAGTGGCCACCACATTTCGGCAGCATCAACAGCTCATCACCTCAGCTGATGCCAAAATAATCCTTATATACTGTATATACGTATATATACATAACCCTTTCTGTGATCTACCATTTAAAATCTCATTATGTTGTGGACACGTTGTTTTCATACGTTGAATCTGTCCCGACAGAACCTGAGGACGTCCTGCTCTGTCAGCTGTGGGCTGACTGTCCGTCCGTCCACAGCCCGAGGTGACGAGCGGCTCTGCGAGGAGGTCCAGCTGCTGACGGGCTGGAGCTGGCAGGAGAGAAGGCAGATGCGGAGCTGGACTTGAACACAGACTGTCGGAGAGACCGGCCCGTTCTCTCTTCGTCTGTGGGATCAGTGGATTCATTGATCTGTTGTTTGACAGAAAATAACACGACAACTACACCATTTCGATGGTTGGTTCATTGCTTCAATCATTTTTCAAGGGGAAAAAAATTCAAAATTTTGTGGTTTCAGCTTCTCAGTAAACAAGATTTGCCTTCTTTTCTTTATCATATGTGAGGATTATCTGTCTTTGGTTCTTTGTCTGATGATCAGATTAAACACAGGTGAGACATTTTTCACTATTTCTGATATTCTGGACGAGGATTGTCTGAAACCGGGCAACTCAAAAGTTGTTCTAATTAATGTCTCATAACTGATCTGTAAAGACTTGGTAAATGTTTTATAAACCATTAATAAATCCATTAATCACATCTGATAAACCCTTTATAAAAGCAGCCTTATCAGAAAGTGGTGCCACTAGGAAATATTTACGTTAACACAAAGAGGAAATGCTGCTAATTTACGCATCTGACGAGTCACAAATACGTTGGTACTGAAGGTCTCAGTAAAATGTTCACAGTCAACCTGTTTGTTTTCCACCTGTAGCGACTCCAGCATCAGTAAACTGGTTTACGGTTCTGTTTAGACTCTCACAGCACCTGGTTCAGGTTCGGGAAAGATCCTGGTCTGGTTCGATACAGAAAAAGTTCACAGTGACTTCGGACACAACCTGTTTGTTTACACTGAAGCAAAACCACCTTCCTTCCTGAACCTGAACCAAAGAGCTGTTGTTGCCGGAACCAGAGACGGGACTCTGGATGTGAACCCGGTCTCTGAGGTCGCAGTCCTGATCTTTGTGCGTCCCCCGTCCACCTCAACCACCTCCTGGAGACTCTGCTGCCGTTTATAAATGTAGCTTCATTCATTGAAAAAACAAGTTGCCTCTGATCATGATCCATCTGCTTCATCCAGCTCAGCTTCACTGTCAAGTTTTTGTTTTTTAGAAAGAAAGACAGATAGAGAGACAGACAGATGGACAGATAGAGAGACAGACAGATAGACAGATAGAGAGACAGACAGATGGACAGATAGAGAGACAGAGAGATAGACAGATAGAGAGACAGATGATGTCTTAATGGAGTCAGCAGTTCTTCTTCCAGCTCTTCACTCCGAATGTTGATCTGCTGACCTGCACGAGTGTTATTTGTTTAAAGCAGAGCTAATCCTCAATTGTCACGCTCCCATAATCCCATTCCTTTTCAGCCCTCCCCCTCCCACACACACACACACACACACACACACACACACACTCACACACTCCCCGGACCTTCAGATGAAGCAGAAATCACCACGACAGCCACTCCAACATGAACCAAATGTCAGCCTCTCCTACCTCACCGAGCCGCAGACGGACAAGATAATTACAGCCGCCGCTCGTTTGCCGCCATCTTCCTCCTCTGACTGCTGGAGCTGGGACGGCAAGACACAACCTCTGAAGGGCTCTTAAGGTGAAGCCCGGAGGGGAGGACCAGTTAAGTACAACAAGAGTAATCCACCTTAAAATCTAAAGTGTTTCTCAAGTCTGAAAGTCGTGGGGAAATTTCGGAATTTTTTCTTTATTAAAGTGTATTTGCTGACGACAGGTGACACTTGACGTTTGGAGTTTTGTGCCGTTCTTTGCGATGCCGCCGCTGGTTAATTAACCGCCGGCCTGAGAAGACCAGAGGTTGTTACGGAGAGAGACAGCTTCATGTTCATGTCGAATGCATCTGTGAGACGTTCAGGGGTTTTCAGCTGCTGGTCCTGTGGATATTTAATCAGTGTTCAGCCATGACTCAACAAAACGATTCATAAGAAAGTCTAGTTAAGGTTTCATCATTACATTATCTTGTGAGGACTCGTTTTACAGCCGTCTAATATATGCACAGTTTAATTATGATGAAGCTACAAAAACTAAAAAAGCAAACATTATTGGACCACAGCTTCCCACAGGCTAAAAAGACACACAGAGAAAATAACAGTTTAGGTTATAACCGATTCGCCCTCATCAAATGCAGTATCTTAAACATCCTTGTTAATTGTGAACAAACAAAGGAGAATGTACTCAACGTTTTCTCCTGAGTTTTGTCTGTTTAGCTGCAGAATTAAAGATAAAAAATATATTCACCAGCAGCTCCACAACAGTCAGCGCAACCCGACCCATCGTCTGGACATCGTCATAAAACCCTTCTGAAATTCTTAATTTAAAATTAAACCAGTGATTAAAGATCTTCATTTTCTGTGACCAACAGTCAGAGACACGAAGATGTTGAGTTTACTGCCAGAAAACTGGGAGAACCAGAAAATACTCTCATCGGAGAAGCTGGTACCAGTCAGTTTTTGGTATTTATGCCTAAAAGGTGATTTGAATGATGAATCAGTTATTACATTTGCTGCCAATTCATTTGCTTTGAAACGTCCAATCGATCACTAAACTAATCATTCCAGCTTTGGAGTACTGGGGTCTGAGAAAATAACGAACCCGCCGTGTGTAGTGGGGGTCTAAAGCAATCAGAAGTAATCGAGCAAGTTCCTAAACTCAGCTCTGAAATGATGAACTTTCTCGTTCCGGATCAGTATTTTGAGTCGTCCGAGACGTGCACCAGCTTCACGGCTGAGCCATTAACGACCAAAATAGCGAGGATGCGTTTCTCCAAATCTAAAACTGTTAAACATGTTTCTTGTTTGCTGTGGTTGTTCTAATAAATCATCACAAATCATCTTGTAACCCTAAACGTTATCTGGCAGCCCCCTCTGGAGAGCCACTGGAGGGGATGGGGATGTCGCCCCCACCTCCCTGCCCCCCTTCCCGGGTTTGCCGGCGCTCTCGCCCCGTCCCGCCTGAGGTTTAGTTTTAATGGTGACGAGCAGAAACGCTGCAGATCAGGACGGTGGCGCTCAGCTGCGTTTTCTCTCAGGGAGCAGAGCGAAAGGTCTCGTCTCGTTTCTGTTTCATCTCAAGCTGCCGGAGAATCGCACTCGTCTCCTCCGTCTTTGTCTCCTCTGACTCGTTTGGGCGACGCCACAGGCCAATGCTGGCGAATCCTGATGTCGCCGTCGCCTGCGCCCAAACGGAGCCGCCACTCGCTTGCTGCGTTCGCCGGCTCACCGCGTACTCGAGTAAAGATTAGCTCATCGCCAAACATCGGGACTTTTAAGCTTTCCACGACACGTCGACATATAGAACCTGACACACTGGTTCTTACAGCTGTTAGCGCAAACGATTTTCCAGGACGAAGCAATTACTCTGAAAATTCAAAAGATAAAAAGACTACAACAAACCATTCATGCATAATGCAGAACAACAGATTTCAGTAACCATTTAGTGGCTTTTTTCAGCTCAAATCAAGGCTTCAAGTCATGAATTCTGATGAGCACACCAAGCTGCCACATGCACACTCCCCCGATCTGTAAAGATGAACAATTAAGAGGCACGCCGCTAATTAAGTGCAGAGATCAAGCGCCTTTCTCTCTTCGCCCCGAAGGAGGTTTTTCCACCAGGCCTTTGATCAAAGCGACGCCCGAGGAACGAGCCCCGCACGGCGCGTTTCCTCCGGCTAAACGCAGATTAGTGCTCCGCTCGCAGGATCCCCCGTCACAAAAGGGAACGCTGTGTTTTGCAGAAAACTAAAAATTGACACAGGCAGATAACACAACAAATATTTCCTGCTGAACAGGATCTATGAAAGCCGCAGCTTGTTGAATCATCATTACACACATGAAGAAAAAGCAGCGACCAAAAACACTTGTTTGTGAGTCAAAACAAAGACAAAAATTTCACACAGGGTGCTTGTTCTCTGGGACTCTGCCGCCTTTCACGCTGCTCTCCAAAGCCAAATGCAAATGAAGCCAGGCTCTGGAACTTTAAAATTTTTATTTATGCCCGCCTACTGAGTTGCACATGTTTAATCTTGCCATTTCTTCTTCTTCTGCTCTTGTTCTTGGGGAATATGCAAAGTTTATCAGGCCTGCATCCTGACTTTCATGTCAGGCCTTGGCTTCTCGACTGAGACGCAGACAGACGCTGAAAGAGATTGAGGAGTCAGGTAGAAGCAGAGTTAGCCCGCGGGCTTGAATCCGCGCCGTGACGCCCGTGTCTGCTAATTCGCCGTGACGTGCTCCTGATGCCAGCCCTTCATTATAAATATTTTTAAAGGGGCTCCGACCTTCTGCACGCCCCGTCCGGGACCCGAGCGCTGCGTGCACGGGCCTTTGATTTCTGCTCCTCCGTGGGTTTCAGGCTCGACATAATGACAGCGCCGCTTGACAGCTCCTCATCACATGCCTCTTGTCGTCTTTTGTGGGAAGTTTTGCGACAATTAGCATAAATATTTCATCTCCTTCCGCCCTGCATCGTCCCTGCTGCTGCTGCTGCTGCTGAAACGGGATCCGGCGTCCCAGAGATGTCACCGAGCGCTGCCGGAAAACGACAAACCTTTGTAAAGTGTACTTTTCTCCCCATTAACATACAGAGATGAAGCGGGAGAGGCAAACCGCCAAACATATGTAGCCTTTGTGGAATCCTTTATTGAACATATTTGGGAGCAAAGAGTTTGATTACGGGGCGAACAGCCTCGGCGAATTGCGGCCTGCGAGAATGCAAATCTCCCTCTGCTGCATTAGTGAGATATACTTGTGCACATTATTTATTTCACACCAACTTATTTACATTCTAGATGGAAAGCCATCCACTGGAAGTTTACTGAGGGAATCATCGCTCCCCGCCGAGCCGTGTGCGCTGCTGCTGATGCTCTGAGTTATGACAAGTGGGAAAAAGTCAAGAAACTTTCAGGTAAGTAGTGCAGAAAACTCACAGAGCAGCTCCGTCTTCTACACCAAGTTTTATTTCAGTCAGATCTTTCGCTCTGCAGATAATGAAGGTGCAGTAACGTTATAAGGGCACATAATGCTGTGCCAATTAATCTCCGTGTCTGCGTGCGCCTGCGGCCATCCAGCAGCAAAATTAAATATATACTTACATCTGATTTCAAAGGAGTTGTAAACCCTCTCTGGCTCCGGCGCCCACTGTGGAAGACTTTACTTAAGCTTGAGGAAGAGCATCATTAAAATTAAAGCGAACGAAGGGAAGCAGAAAATTTCACCACTCCTGCCTTCGGCTACTGCTCAGCACTTCAAAACAAACTGCACGGGCAGACTGAATCCAGCGCTCCAGTCAAACGCTCGTCTTTCACTATTTGATGTTGTTTGTAGGCGCAGAGTTGATTAGCTCCCCCAATGAAAGATTCAGATTACAAGGAGAGAAATTGTCCCAAAAACACACATGAAAAAACTCTCTAAGCACAACGTTGATTTGTCAGAGCTAATCATACAATCAGACCTTCAGTTGGGCAGAAGGCCCAACGACCACCCTACACGTGAAGCTGGATCTGGTCAGACGTGAACAAACTTGAAATGTCAACCAGTGGAGGCCAGTGAAACGATTACTTTCGCTTCAGTTTTCAGCTCAGAAAATGTCTTTGTGAGGTTGGTGAAGTGTAGTTCGTGTTTGCAACTTGAGCCCCGACCTCCTTGTTTCCATTCAGTCAAACCGTCCCAGTAAAAGCTGCTGAACCAGCTGTGATCAGCTCCCGTTGCAGTGCAGCCGTGGACGTTCAGACAACTGTCACTGGATCACTGTGATACTGAGGGAAACTTAAAAACAGGAAGATTCTGAATGAAGTTCTGCAGTTAGAAGGAGCCTCTTTTTTCTATGTATCTTTCTATATTGCATCTTTATATTGCATCTTCACACACACACACACACACACACGTATTATACCTATATATATATATATATATATATATATACATATTATATATATATATATATATATATATATATATATATACATGTGTCTTTTAACTGTGTGGTCAGTTAAAAGACAGGGCTTAACCACTACAACTAGAAACTGTGTCAAGGTCATTTCTATTCAGCTCTCGTCCTTTTCAGTGCCTTTCTCTAGTGACATAATGAGGCTACTGTAACTCAGAAGTAACGTGGGTCCGTTTTCGCTACCTGTCCACACCGCTGTCTCATGAATTAGCGCCATGTTCCAAAACAAACCCGAAAGCAAATTGTTTAATTGGGTCGTGGTTATGACAGCGATTTTCACCTAAATGTGACAGGTTCAAACCCCTGATATACTATTTGCTAGTTTGGGAGACTGGGCCCCCTCCTCAGAACCTCTGGGGGTCTTGAGAGTATTAATGGGGTAGAGAATCAGAAAAATCTAAGCGTATAAAGCAAAGTATAAAGTAGCATTAAATGGAAATAATTAAAGTATAAGTACCTCAAGATTATACTTAAGTACACTACATGAGTAAATGCACTCAGTTACTTTCCAGCACTGAGCAAACCTGCTCTTCCTCTTCATGTTTTTCTTGCCCTTGTTCTAAATCCTCAGCCACACGGAGCAGTTACAAACTCAGCGGTGGTTCTAACTGACAGCCCTGCCTGCTTCCCCCCGGAGGCCTCGCACCGTCACAGCTGCTATTTCGTCTTCCCGCCGGCCGTCTTCGTGGATTGCGAAACAAGGAGCAGAAAGATATGCAGAACATAAAATCACGTTGGACGACAGGGTGTCCCCGTGCTGCCACTTCAAAAACCAGGTTCTAATGCGACTCGCTCACATCTGCAACGACCCTGTTAGCTGTGCCCGATGCTCTGTTAGCATCTTCACCTCACTGTGTTCAAAACAAAAACGTCTGTCTCAGGCACAGAACAGAAATGCCACATATTTTGTGTCCAATTAAATGTCCAGCATCTTATTTCCTTTGCCCATCTCCTCATTTTCTGTCCATCTATCTAAAACACCATTTTGCTCTAAATTTTCATCTGTTGTCGGGCAGAACAAACCTCATCATCTGCCAGTGAACTTTCTAACAAGGCTGTCATGTAAATGGACTCAGTCAGCTGTGTCCTCCATCTCTGATCCTCCTCTCTCATACATATATCATCAAGACAATAATCCTCGTCTTCCCCCACCTCGCCCCTGGGTGACCACAGGACACACCCACGCACACCCACCCCCCTTCAGGCTCCTATGGCAGCAGTGGGATTTATTATCAAAGACAAACGTACGGTCCGGGGCTCCTGCAGCGACCGTCTTATCCGTGCGTCCCGGAGACGGTGTGAGCTCATCGCACTTCAACACTGCGATGGACGTGCAAGTCTCCGGGTTGAATCGTCAAGCGGACGGTAGATGGTCCTGCTTCACTGATACAAGGTCAATGGTAGAAGACTGTGTCCATATAGAGCATCAGATTCTGTTACTGTTCCCGACTGCAGTGATACAGTTAAAACATGTCCTTGGGAGTTGGAACTTGGCAGGCTGAACTCCAGGGCCCTAGTTTGCCGACCAGATTTGTACAAGCATGGACCCAAACAGACAAACGCAACAAATACTAGATTTTGACTCTGGGACCAGAGTTTATCCTCCAAAAGCTGTTACAGCTTCTGTGTAACTCTACAGACACATCGGAGCCAGTGGTAAATCACCAAAGAGCGGCTGAGATCAGACGGTTCTCTCTGGGATGACCATGGCCACTGACCTGCCGGTCATCTGGGGCTAACTGGAGCCCGGCCAGGGGGTCCTCACGTTTCCAAAAATGATGAAGCAATTGTTTCAAGTTATTTTCATAAAACTTGGTGGCACAACAACAGTTGTAGTTTTTGACTCGGTTGATGTGAAATGCATGGCGGTATACTACTCTGGATCTGGAGCGTTCTAGCCCAAAGATGGACTTGGAATCGGGATAGTACTTGGGCCGTGACTGAAGACGTTTCACAAGATAACAGACAGAGAAAGTCCGTCAGTGGTTGCTGAGGGTGAGACATCCCTGAAGCTGGAGGTCTAACCGATAACCCTACCGTAACCCTATAGTACGGTTTAAGAGTCCAGGAGACTATGGTGTTGTATGCTGAGGAGTTTTGAGGTTAGTTCATGATGAGAACTTCCACTGGGATGGCGTCACTGCTCTATTGGAGGTCCTGGAAAAACCTTTAGATGAGGTCTAAGGTCTCGTTCTCACGTGTTCTGGTTCATTTAGTCCAGTCCAAACAAAAAAGATCTTCCTTGTCTTTTGGTTCTGGTCTGGTTATTATGAACAAACCGAGAGCTGTAAACACACAGTGATACTGAGTGACAGGTAAGTCACCGACTGGACAGTCCCGGCGATGTGACCCAGCAGCATCAGCACCACATGGACCCGCAGAGAAAAATCTGATTCTGGTGCAGGTCAGTCTGCACTTTGCTAAACCTGGTGTGTCTATCGATCTCACCTGGTGTCACAGACCGAGAAATAACCGATAATCAGCCTTAGTGGTCCAGCCTGCAACTGGACCTCGTCTATCGTGAGTAGTGACAAACAGCTAATGACAGTGCTGTAATATTACGGTGGGACAGATAAAAAACACAAGTGTGGAAATATCGTGCTGAGCGACTGACCATCAGCAGATGGATTTAAGGTCAGTAGGTCACCTTTTGAATGCCTGTCAAGATACCTGCTATCACACAGTCCTGTATCTGACACGCTTTGCTTTCATACCACGAACGAACCGCACCAGATTTGTCCCGGACCTAGACTGAGACCTAGTTTTAAAGTGGTCGTCTGGTTATTCTGTCCGAACACTGGCTGAATGAACCCGAATGAACCGAGGCAAACGCACCAGTTTGTTGGGTCCTGTCTCTTAAAAGTACCTTTAAGTCTTATGTCTTAGTCCTAAAATGCTTTTGGGATATGGAGCCCAGGTCAGATGTGAAAGCACTAAAATTTTGACCATTTATTTACACATAGAAAAAAAAAACAGCAACAGAGCAGACGAGGATGTAAATAGCAGGACTAATGAGAGACTTGACCATGTGGATTTTTTCCTCTCAGACTCCAGTCTCCAGGGTTTCGTCAACCCTCTCTGGTCTGTCTGCTCGTCTCTTCTCCTGCTGAGAGGCTCCGTCTCCGCCGCAGCTCTGTACAGGCTGAGCCAGGCCCCAATGACTTATTATTACATCCTGAGAATATGCAAATTGAAGCGGCTCGACGGTGTGTGTTTTTGATGGAAGAATACAAATCACCGCAGACATGACACTTTTTTAATTTTCCTGATGAATGTAATGCTTCAGAAAGAGGAAGGATTGATGGCGGGGCGTAATGAACTCTTTAGCAGAGCCGCTCTGAGGCTTTTCATTACACTGTCCTGTGTGAAGATGCTCGTCCACAAATCTGTCCCTCCGGCTCACTGCTGAACCTCAGACCAGCGCCGTCCTGGTCCAGGCCTGTGTGGTCACCGTGGGTCATGCGTGAGAGTTATCTCATCTCTGTTTCTGGCACTAAACGTATTTCTGATTTCTTTCATCAGGTCCTATCCCTTTAGAAGATCTGGAAAATCCATCTGAATCCAGTATTTTTAATCAAACTGTGTACAGGGACGTGGCCTTGGCTCGGAGGAGCTGGGACCAGTGAGGAGCAGCATTGGCAGCTAATGCAGTGTTATCAATAAGCAGATAAAGCACTATATTCATCCCAAAGTGAAAATGCAATGTTGCAGCAGCCACTTCACATAAATCACAAAACAATACAAGTAAAGGCTAAATTATGTACAATAACTAAACAGGCTAAATAAAGTACACAAATAAGAATAAATAAAAACACATAGAAGGAAAAATAGAGACTAATCATAGACTCTTAGCTTTACTATGTCCTGAATGTAAAATAACATTCTATAATACACTGTGTGTTAGTGCAAGTTGGATATACACACATATATGTATATATATATATGTGTGGATGTGTGTATATGTATATATTTGCCTTGTGTTGGCAGCTCGTCGCAGAAACTTTACCGTCAGCGCTGCCTTCTTCAGTCAGCGGTGGCTTTGAGGAGTCGCCTGTGATACAGCTGTGCGTCCTGAAGACTGCAAATGCCAGGTAAAGGTTTCAGGCGGCGTTGATCAGTTTGACACGTCGTAGAGTCGGTCTCTCACACACACACACACACACACAGACGCAGCCTGGAGGAACAGCTGACAGTGGCGCTGACTTTGTGGCAGATCTGTGGTTGTGCGTCGAGAAGAATCCGTGACTCGGGTTCATCTTTACACCTGTTTCCCAACGAGCTGCAGTGAACTGCTTTGATTAATCACTGCAACAATATTCAGTAGATCGTGTTAAATGTGCTTTGTTTTTAATATTTCAATAGTGAGCCGGCAAGGTCGCTTGCAACACCTTGCTAGCTAGCTTCTGGCACTGCCTATCAAAGGTCCTAACAGGTCCACAAGTTTAGACCCTGATCCGGACCAGACCTGTGGAAAAATGAAACCCGAACCTGACGTGCATAAATGACCAGATCTGAAAGGAGCTGGTCCAGAAAGTGTTAACGTGTGTTCAGCCAGAAAACTGGACCAAACAGCCAACGGACCAACACACTGATGACGAGTGAGAGTGTGTGACTGTGTGTTTGTGTTGAATTCAGCTCCACTTCGTTCTGTTATTTCCTCGCCGTCCGTTTATGAAGCAGATTCCTTGAGCTTCCCGATGCACATGGAGGACCTTGTATACAGTTGTGCCCCCTCTCAGTTAGACCAGAATAGACCCAAACGGACAGACAACGTGACGTTCCACCGAGGACCAAGCAGCTGCGGTGGACATGAGGAATACCGGATGTCATTTTTCCTGCACTTCACACCCGGTCTGACTCAAAAATACACTTTTTTCTCCTGTGACGATGAAGCAGCAAAACCACAGGACCCTCTCAGATCTGATCGAGCTAGAGTTAATGTGGACCTGGCCTGGGTTGTGGGTCAGGATCTGTGAAGACCTCCGATGCCGGTAATTCCAGGGTCTGGCTCTTCCCCTCTTTGTTGTGACTGCGGGAACGTCGCACCTGACTTTTCCTGCCAGGTTTCTGCTTTGAGCAACGGGTCGATGTTTTCCCACTGTTTCCTTGGACCTTCGATGGGAAACCTTCAGTCGGCCTTTGTACTGATCTGTGCGTGTGTGTGTGTGTTTTAAACAAAGTAATGGCCTCCATTCATTATGAGGCCAGTTGATTTTCATTTACTCTCTCGGCTCCGACAATTAAAGGGAGCAGCTGAGGAGGTGATGGAGGGACCGGGACGCCCAGAGGTCGCCCACCACTTTAAGTGATAAATTAAATACTATTATCAAGACTCCTCCCCCACCTCCTCCACACACACACACACACACACACACACAGAGCAGTACAAAGGCCGACTGAAGACTCAGCTCTCTGCCCATCGCTGTCGCCCCAACACATGAAATCCAGCAACATAACGGAACTTTTGACAACCGGAGCTCAGCCCCACTTGAGATATTGGAGATGATACGTGACCAATATTGAAACGATGCTAGTTTTAATTTATCTTATTTTCAAACCTTCAGTCCTGATCTGAAAATGTCACCCTCTTGAGCTTTGACACCGTCTCATCTTTCTGCTACAACCCTTCACACTATTCAAGTCCTGCATCGCTGCAAAGCTTGAAGTCAAATGACATTTAGTGTCTTCTCTTATTTTTCATTGTAAACCAACGTCAATATTCACACGGTGCAGACACAGTTATGCTGGATCTGTCCATGGTTACGCCAGTGAAGCTGTTTGAACTGAACTGATAAGAGACGTTGACTCGGTTTCACTGGAGACAAACGGCTGTCCGCTGTGTGAAAGTTTGCTTTGGTGTCTCTGTCCTCTTGTCCTCGCTGTCCTCGTTTTTGTCCTCCTCCCTGCTCTCTCTCTCATGTCCTTGTCCCGGCTGTCTAGTGTTGTTCACCTTGCTCACTCACGTCATCCTCATCTTATGTCTTCCCTGGCATTTTAGGTCATTGTCCCCGTCCTCCCTGTTTGTTGTTGTCGTCTTGCCATCCTCACTGAGCTGTCCCCCCAAGATCTCATGTCCTCCTCCTCCTTACCTCGTGTTGTTGTCGGGGTCATCTTGTCCCGTCGTTTTCGCTGTCCCCGTCTCATCCCGTCATCTCATTTCTTCTTCCCGATCTGTTATCTTTTGTTGGCGTCCCTCTTGTCCCACGTGTCCTCCCCGTCTTCTGGCATTGTTATCCCTGTCATCTCGCTGTCCTGCCCTCGCTGCTGTCTCTGGTCGTCCTTTCTGCCGTCACATGTTGGTCGTCCCCGACGTCCTCTCGTTTCGTTGTCCTCCCTGTCATCTCGTGATGTCGTCTCCGCTCTCCCCACATTTCATCCTGTCACCTCATTCCGTTCTAACTAAAGTCACGTCTTCCTCTTCGTCTGTTATCTTTGTTCTTTTCCTGGTCTCGTCCTCGCCATCGTCGCGTGCTGTCTCTATTGTCTTTACTGTACTCTTCTCCCATGCTGTCCTCTTGTCCGCCCATGTTTTCCTCCGCATCGTGTTGTGCCGTCGTTCCCGTTGTCTCACCGTCGCTCTCATCTACCTGTACGCTCTTCCATTTTTTTCCCGCCTGCCTCTCTGTTCTTCGGTTTTTGTGTAAATTCTGTGTTTTGTGTGACAGAAAACCGGGTTGTGCACCGAGTCCAGCGGAGCCTCGTCCACAACAAAACACATATTAGCATTGGAGAGCAAAGTGACATATTAGTGTGCAGTTCGTCTGATGGGACGGGCAACGCGGCACAATTAGTCATCCGGCGGGGGGACAAACACAATTACAGCGAAGCAATAACAGAGTGCAGAGGCAAGAAGGGAAAAAAAGAAAAACTCCTGACCTCTGCATCTCAGCTCCATTTAAATGTTTGATGTCTCATTGAATTAGTATCACAGTGTGAAAGACAAAGCTAATGGAAATGAGCCAGAGACAGGCAATACTGCTGATTGGGCCTGATATAATTAGAATAATATCACGTCCGGCGTTAATAACAAGGAAAGGAAATAAATAACGAGGGAGATCAGTTAATAGCCTCCGTGCTAAAATGGCTGTGTTTTAAATATGCCGAGGCCAGCGCTTCTTTCTGTTTACTCATGGGCCGCTGATCGTCTGAATATTGATGTGGCGGAGCGATCGGCGGTGAAGGATCCTCCGCTCTCAGCTCCTGAGCGGGGGGGCTTTTTCATCTTGATTATTCATCTTGATAAATACTTAAGGACGGACAAAATTATGGCTGTTTTTCAGGCGGTACTGGTTTATACTGGGTGTGAATGAGCTCTGCTGATAGATGGGAGGGCTGCGTCTGAGAGGCAGAGATGCTACCTGCCTGCAAAACTCCTCACTGGATCCTTCGGTTCGTTTTCTGGATCCACAAATATTAATTTACGTCCTGACAGGAACAAAGATGTTATTTTGGTTTTGTGGGCGTCTAAATGTCCTGAACAGATTTAATTGTTTTGCTTCCCAAGGAAATTATTATCAGTCATTTTTAGGAAATTATCAGGAAAACGCAGCTCCTGAAACTAGAGTGTGACCATTTTTCTCTCTCACACGGCATTATCGGAATGGTTTAATTAGCTGAAGTAAATGGACAGTCTATAACCCAGTTTCTGATTGTGCTGGGTTGTAGTGTTTGTTGTTCCCGTTTCCTCTCAAATGAGAAAATTGTAGATGTTTAAACACAGAACTCTGGTTCTGCACAATGTCGTCGTTTATGTTTGTTAAAGACGAGGTTACTCTACATCAACCAATTAAAAGTTCACCTTAAGCTGCTTTAAAGCAACGATTTCAGACTTTCTAACCCACACGAGATTTTTTTTAAGACACAAAATTATGAACTCGGTCTTTGTCCTCTATAGAAATCTGTGTTTTCTTTTATGTCGAAACAACTGCGACCTCTCTGGTGTTTCTCTCTCTTCTCTCTAAGCCTTTGTGCAGGTTTGAAGGGGAAAAAAAAAAACAAAAACACTTTTTCAGTCACGTTTGTTCAAACTCATTACCATTAAACTCCAGTTTGAACAAATCTGAAGATTTTACTTTATACTCGATTTGACAGAAAGAGGTACTCAAATTGTTTTAACTCATTAGAATTCCTTTTAATGACAAGTTCCTGTCTCCTTGAACTAAACGAAACATAAACTGTCAGCGATTAAGGGGTTGAATTAATGTCACATGTGCATTTTTGACCGGACATTAAGGATAAATGACAGAAAGTTTGGTTTTTTGCAATGGTATAAGAAATGATGGAAAAACAGCGCCTGGATGTGCGAGTGTTGTTTCCCCTCGGTATATATCTGGTGCTGACGTCTAAACGTACGGAGAATTTCGAGTTTTTGAAGTATTGGGTGTTGTGCACCTTTCAGGCCACAGAGTGCAGGGCACACTAACATGATACGCTGGTGTCGAGTGGAAGTAAAACAATATGCTTCATCATCCTCCAAACATATGAAGCTGCAGGCTGCGTAAAGTGTTTTGTTGTGTTGATGCTACGTTTGTGTTTTTACAGTAAATAAACAAACTCTACCTACTCGTATGTGCGTTGTATCATGGAGAGATGCAGAAGTAAGCAGTGACCGTGAGATTATTAAAGTATTTAAATCAAAATGCAAAACAATTATTAAACTAACAATAACTAGAAGTCGTGTAACCTAACCTCAACTGCAGCAGTGAGTCTCTCCAAAGTCCACAGGCAGCAGGAATCAGGAGTAATATCCATAGGCTAACATGCTAACAGGCTAACAGGCTGACAGGTTAACAGGCTAACATGCTAACAGGCTAACAGGCTGACAGGCTAACGGCTGACAGGCTAACGGCTGACAGGCTAACAGGCTAACAGGCTGACAGGCTAACGGCTGACAGGCTAACAGGTTAACAGGCTGACAGGCTAACAGGCTAACAGGCTGACAGGTTAACAGGCTGACAGGCTAACAGGCTAACAGGCTGACAGGCTAAGGGCTGACAGGCTAACAAGCTAACAGGCTGAAAGGCTAATGGCTGACAGGCTGACGGCTGACAGGCTAACAGGCTGACAGGCTAACAGGCTAACAGGCTGACAGGCTAACAGGCTGACAGGCTAAGGGCTGACAGGCTAACAGGCTGACAGGCTAACAGGCTAACAGGCTGACAGGCTAACAGGCTGACAGGCTAACGGCTGACAGACTAACAGGCTAACAGGCTGACAGGCTAACGGCTGACAGGCTCACAGGTTAACAGGCTGACAGGCTAACAGGCTAACAGGCTGACAGGTTAACAGGCTGACAGGCTAACAGGCTAACAGGCTGACAGGCTAACAGGCTAACAAGCTAACAGGCTGACAGGCTAACAGGCTGACAGGCTAACGGCTGACAGGCTAACAGGCTAACAGGCTAACAGGCACTACTGTCTACTGTCTGACTCTGGTACATGAACGAATCCAACAAGCCGGAAAGCTCCAGCCGGTCTCCTCGGCGTATGAGACGAGAGACGAGGGCAGCGAGTCTTTCAGCTCAATCTTTTATATTGTGCATCCTATTGTTCCAACACTTCATGGCCGGATTAACCCCCTTAGGGGCCCTGGGGCAAACATCTGTTGTTGGACCCCAACTGACCCCCACTCTACATGGCCGTAGATTATGACAGCAAATTAACTGATGACAATTTTGAAACTTAATTAATGAGTTGTTCACATCATTTTTAAAGGCATTCACTCGTACCAGCTCCTTAAATCTGAATGTTTGCCAGTTTCCCAGTTTTCTTTGATAGTAAGTCCAACATGTTTGGGTTTTTGACTGTTTGTCGGACAAATAGAAATTTGAATATGTTAATTTGGTCTTCAGGGAGCAGTGACGGACCTTTTTCAATATTTTCTGACATAATCAATCGATTATTATTATTGTCAGATGTATTCATGAAGTAGTGAAAGTAATGCAGCCTTACAGGCCTTCTGTGATGGAATAATACGACCGAATATTAACAGAGCTTTTCTTAATGTTAATTACAAACTGAAACAGATCAGGTCTTAAAACTATATTCTGACACAGAGTCCCTCTACAAGACCAGAACCACAAGATGAGGGGATGAAGGACCCGACATAGTTCCCTCTGCCAAGGAGGTTCTTTGTTCGCTTGTGTCTGTTTGTTGGTTGGTTTGTTTGTCAGCAGGATCACACAAAAACTACGGAACCGATTTGCACCCAACTTGTTGCAGAGATAGGGTGGGGGCCAGGGACGAATCCATTACATTTTGGGGCCGATCCGGATCATTTAGTACGAATTTGAGGTCTGTCCTCTACTGAGCGCCGTTCTAGCTGATATGACAGAAATGACCGGACTGAACCTGGGACTTTTGGAGCCCCTCAGTGGTTGCCCCCTTTGCCCAGTTGGTTATCCAGCCTTAAAATTCTTCACTGAAGCTATACGATACTTACGTTACAGTAGATTACAGGACTGTAGTTGGTAAGAATTCATTCACAGACTAAACAAATGATAAATCTAATATGATACAAAACTGCAAACAAGATGGGCAAGACAAGTAAATAAATGAAAAATACTGTATATATTTCAGCGCAATATAATAAAAGCCTTTCAAGATGCCTTCTTTATAAATCTGTGCTGGATTTGACTCTTTGGAGACTCTGAGGATGCCTTTATTTTGAAGGTGTAGCCTACATGTCACTCTCGGACTCTGCTGCTTCTTCTCCTCTGCAGCACATCCTGCACCTTCACCTTCACCCTGCTAAGGTGTGTGTTTGAGAGTGTGTTGATACGGGAACCACAGAACGTATAAAACCAGCGAGGGGAAACCTCATTAATGTCACATCCTGCAGTGACCCGCCGACTTCACCTGAAGAAGAGAACGGCACAGAGAGGAACTCTGGGTAAAAAAAGAGGAAACACAGAGAGGGATCGTGAACATCCATCGCACTTCAAATATTATCTCACGGCGTCAGGACTGATGGAGCGCCGGGCCTGCGATGTACGGCCCGCCAACGCTCCCATCATCCATCTGCTGAGTGAACGAGGTCTGAGACTCCATCACTCTGAATCTACCTCCTGCCTCCCTGATCTAACACATTTGAATCAATCACCGGAGAGCATTCTGATCACAGAGTGATGGATTATGAAGAGCGAAGGTTGACGTGCAGAGAAGCAGAGATACAGCCTGCCGCGTGCGTCCGGAGAGGCGGCCCGGTCTGCGCCGAGATAATAACTCCTCTCTGATTCTGGTCTGCGGGACTAATCCGGACCTCAGCCACGCGCTCGATGACTTCCTGTTAATAATATTCCTGTACGCTGAGAAAGCAGCGATCTTGAATTGTTCCGCTCGGCGTCGGCGTCGCCCGAATGAACCCCTCCTTCCTCAGATTTCTGTTGGAGATGACCTGGTGGGATTAATGCAGCGCTCCTCACAGGAAACACGCCGCTCTGCCTCCGAGTGTGTGTGTGTGTGTGTGTAGCGTCGGTTTCAGAAGAGAAGGAGACGCAAGATTCTTCGGCAAAAAGGAAAAATCATGATGAAACTGTTTGAATAATAATGGTAATGAAACAAAATGAATGCGTAAATTAGAAATTCAAATCTCTAACCCTGCTTAAAACAGATGGACCTCCTGTTTCCATCGTCAGGAATGAACCTCTACTTGACTCATGTTTAGGTTCCTTCAATGAGACCTGATATTTTACGATCCGTCCTTCACTGCTTCATATTTAACTGATGTTAAGTTCCAGCGTCCCCCCACCCCTCCTACACAGGAGCCCGAGTCTGAAAGAGACAAAATGACGTGGCCGCGTTTTGTGTCTTTTAACTG
This sequence comes from Xiphias gladius, assembly GCF_016859285.1. Classification (NCBI taxonomy): domain Eukaryota; kingdom Metazoa; phylum Chordata; class Actinopteri; order Istiophoriformes; family Xiphiidae; genus Xiphias; species Xiphias gladius. Next base: position 34,547,678 of record NC_053400.1, on the reverse strand, counting down.
AGCTCTATGACTTTCAAACAAGAGATATCAATATCAATATAATAATATACGCAGAGGCTCTGGACCAGGGCCCCCGACCCCTCTGTAACCTTAACCCTGGGCCTGTGCCTGGAAGGCCCTTTGGCTGATCCATCCACGAGCAGGACAACCAGCCCAAACACACAACCAGAGTCATAAAGAACTGTCTTCAGAGACCAGAAGAACAAGGAGTCCGGCAGCAGAGGGTCCGGCGCCCACAGGGTCCCGATCTCAGCATCATGGAGTCAGTCTGGGATCAGATGAAGGGACAGAAGACACCGAGGCAGGTTCTTCAAGAGGGTGGAACGACCTACCTGCCAAGAACCTGAAAACCTGTGTCCCGCTGCACCGAGGAGAACTGGTTCCGGTTTAAAGGCAAAGGGGGGGTCACAGCAAATACTGATCTAATCTAGGTTTTTTTTCTTTACTGCGCTTTGGATGAAGTTCACTGAGAAAATAAAAACTTTTCATGGCTTTATTTTAGAGAGGATCCTGACTTTACTGTTAGTGCCTGAAGCCTTTTTCCCAGTAACGTGTATTTTTTAAACCTGAAGGACCATAAGAGGAGGAGGAGGACTTGTCTTTAGTCTTCCTCCCAGGCTGCATACGGCCCCAACAAAGGGTCAGTCCAAATACTCACACTTGCAGCATATGCGGTTGGCCAACTTCCTACTCGTGTAGTATCATTCTGCCACAGTGTCCAGGGGTCCGCTGAGACCACGGACATGTGGAGGTTCATCAGAGCTCAGTGGGACACACTCGGTTCATGTGGACGTCCTGCACCTCGCCCAGATCCATGGCTGTGAGGAGTCAGGTAATTCCCACATAATTAATTAGGTAGGATCAGAAGAGCGCTATAGTTAGAGTCAGGGCTCATTAAGGGGCTGGAGGAGATAGATGATCAATAACGTTATCTAAAGGCACACAGGGCTACGCTAAACAAAGGTTCTCTGTCTGGGAAAATGTTTAGGGAATTTGTCAAAATGGTTGATGAAACTATGAAATTCAATATTTATGTGACAGTGTCAGATATGCGATATGGGCTTAATCAGTTTCCTTGAGAAGAATAGAGCTTTGATATTGAGAAATCACCTGTGAGCTTCCTGCTACAGTGATTATACAGCGTAGTAGTGATATAATTCCTGTTAATAGTCACACTGAGGCCGCTCAGCGTCGCCATCCCCGCCGATTGTTGATCTGGTGACGTAAGAGCTCTGTGTGTTGGCGTTTTCCCAGCGTGGGACACACCTGTCTACTGCTCGAGGCCAAAGACAGGAAGCACTCGCTGCTGCTGGTTTTAAGTTCCCTGCGGGACCTCTCGGATCGGCTCACAGTTTACATTCGGCTCTGTCAGACTTATATATCTTCCTAACTCCGGAAATGAATTAAGCTCATAAACTCTGCTGGAGCCTCTGCAAAATTAAATTTCTCTGCTTCAGTGAAAGTCAGAATAATAATAATAATAAAAAAACTGGCAGACACATGTTTTCAGCTTCCATTTGCATGTGCACCACATGAAAAAAAACAGAACAGGCAGCGTTTTCATTTCCAAGAACTACAAGGGAATAAGAGATGAAAGGGATGAAACTTGAGTCTTTTATGTCTTAAGCACTTCGCTAATTGGCGGCGCAGCAGCAGAGACAGGATGAGACATTCTGGTAAATGGAGTCTGAATAAAACGCAGGACTGAATGAACGACCCCCCCGGGGGGGCAAGGGTTGCTTCATTACATGTCGATGGAGATGATGCAAGAAGCTGCTCCGACTGCACATGACACCGCTCTGCACTGTAAAAAACCCAGGCTTAAAATGACTTAAAGGAATCGGTTTGTTTCAGAGTTTGTTGACTGGGAAACAAACTGACGACATAAGGTTCAATCAGCAGTTTGGTCACATTCACTGGTCGAGGTGCGTTTTCGAGATGAACAAGCCACAACTGAACTGTGTGGGTTTAGAAAAGGTGAGCGTCTGAAGTTATTGTTCATATCCTCCTCAATATGTGGCTCATCTCATCCAATCACGTGGAGCTGGATTCAGAAAAGGTCACTTCTTCTTCTTCTGTTGTTTGACATGCAACAACAACTTCCCTCCCTGAGTTGATTCTATGTTTTAAGAAAACTATCAAGAACAGGAGCTAATGGAGGAACGCAGCTCCAGTTCCCAGCGGTGGAGGAAGAATTCAGATCCTTTCAGTAAATAAATGTAAATATATACATATAGATGTGTCATTAGTCTGACCGCTGCGGTCACACTAATGTCAATGTACTCGGTTCCTTTCCACCAGGACCAGTTCCTCAGAGCCGCCCGAGCTTCATGAGGGTCGTCACCGTCCAGTCAGAGCTCTGAGGAAATGCTGCTGCTAAACAGACTCTCCAAAGGTGACCAGACAGAACAGATTCCCGCAGCTTTAATCGTGGAAGTGACACCGACTGACTGTTTGAAGCGGCTTTCGTGTGTTGTAATAAAAGAGCTGTCATTTGGGGCTGTGGGGGTGCGGAGGAGTCCCAATCATTTGGGACCATTATCGATACGGCCGACGCTGCCTGAAGTGGTTCCTTCCATTAAAGCTGTGAAAAACAAGGGCCCTGTCGCTTTGTCCCTCGTCAGTCGACTGCTTCAAAACACGAGGCTGGAGCCATGTCTGCAGACGGCTACAGAGCTGCTAACGTACAGAGTCACACGCGTTCTGCCAACCCCTGGATAATATATATTACATTACCTTATATTAAGTTAAATGATATTATTAGTATATTACATTATCCATACTATTCTCTGGAAATTAGGTGTGAGGTGGGGGTCGTCTTATATTTGAGACAGTTATTTCACTATATCGATATTGTTTTTGAATGGAGACAGAGAGTGTTGCATTATGGGTTGTTTGTAGCCTTAGTGTTGCTAGGCTAGCCAGTGTTTTCAGGCTGTTTATGGTGAGTCTGTCAGAGCCAGTGGTTGGTCCAGTGGTCACGCTGCAGGAGTTTCTGGAGGCTGCTGGAACCTGTTCTGCTGCCGCCGAGGAAATAGATTTATGTCAACTGAAAACCAGTTCGCAGCCTCTTCCGGCTTCATTCGGCTGAGACGCTGCCGAATCCTCTGTGTCTACAGGTCTCTGGGTCTTTTAATGGAAGAGGAAACAGGACTAGAGGGGCTGGAGGCCCAGGGCCCCAAGGTCCAGGGGCCCCTGGGCGAGAGCCTGCATGTGAAGTGTTAATATTTCTTGTTTGAACATCAGCTCAGTTAAAACACAGAAAATGACCACAAAGAGACACAAAACAACTATAAATGGTGCCTGTCTGGGGGTCATTTATAGGAAGGGAGGGGGCCTTTTACCTGTCCGTGCCTGGGGGCCCATTTTTCTCCCGATCTGTCCAAGAGTTAGTGATAAAGGGATCATCCGACTGGAGTGAAAGTTGGGAGAGTTATACAGTGTCCCTGTGTTTTCCATGTCGATGCAGTGTGAGTGCCGAAGCCTCCTGGTAATGCAACGCCACAGTCGGCTGTAACACACCGACTGCCGCCGCCGCCGCCGCAGCAGCAGCAGCAGCCGCCGCAGCAGCAGCCGCCGCAGCAGCAGCACAAGAAGGAGAAGAAGAAGAAGAAGAAGAAGAAGAAGAAGCCCATGTTTAATTCATCGACCCTGTATGTCCCTCAAGTTAATTCCACCTTGGGCAGTGTTTATTTCTGCTTTGTACTTTTGTTTAAAGCCAGTTGTTGACAACTCTTGAACATGTCAAACTATCACCGCTAATAATTGCTTAAGGAGCTGGAACTTTCTGCAAATGTTGGTTCCAGCTCAGAGTTGTCCTCCTCCTCCTCCTCCTCCTCCTCCTCCTCCTCGTCTCCCTTTCTCTCTGTCTGTCTTCGCTCCTGAAAGTCTCTCAGATGAATTTTTGATTTTTTCCTCTTCAGTGCCTGACTCTCAGCAAAAGATTCCCTCTGTAATTCAAAGCGATGGCTGCGAGAGAGAGAATAAAAAAGAATAATGTAGCTGCTGCTTCCTCCGTGTTCGGCGGGAAAAAAACTGTCAAGTGCTGCTCTTTTTCTTTCTTTTTTGATTAGTTCGGTTTCTTTTCACCCTCTCTGGCTTTTCATTCTTGACCCGGGAATCCTAAAGAGGCTGCTTCTTCTTCTGTGGTGGAGTTGGGGATAATAATGTTCAGCTGAGGAAGATGAATCGGTACAAGCGCCAGCCCCGGGGCGGCGCACACCTTCTCTCTTTGGGTCAATGCCGTTTCTCTTCAGATCGCGACGCCGCCGCTCAACTGGAGCTGCCAGTTGATTAATCCCAATTAGACGGGCTGTCACTTTCCTGCAGAGAGGGAGGGAGGACGGCGACGCCCCCGCCCCCCCTGAACGGGGCTGACAGAGGCAGAGGAGGAACAGGAAAGAGCATTTTTCCACATGTGATCTCTCTGTCTCTCCGCAGACACGCAGACGGAGGAATAATGAGTTTCTCTGTCGGAGAAATGAGACCCGACGCTCCAGAGCCGGATGAGACTCTGCTGGGTTTTAACGTCTCCCAGTCCGTCAGTCCTCACTGTGGAGGACACGGGAAACATCATCTCGGTACGTTTACCCAGTGTCAGAGCAGCCTGTGTGGAGAACACATGTCACGACTTTTTCATAACTACAGAATAAAAAAGAAGAAAAAAAGCCGGCATGACAAGGACAAGGAGGACAAAATGACAACAGGGAGGAAGACTAAAACCACGTGAATCCAGAGGCCTCAGTTCTCCGCAGATGTTTTAGATCCACGTTTTCATAACGCTTTAGAATAAAGCCCCAGTTTACAGTCTCCCCTTTTTCCTCTTGAATTACACCAGAAGAAAAAGGTTTCCCAGTCCCGTCCCTGCAGGTGACCGGTATTTACGGAAATACTCGCTTTACGGTAAATTCTCATATTAAAGCTGGTTTTCAAATGATGGCCGAACAAATAAAAGCCAGGTTAAGAAAAATAAAATGAAAAACAACACTCAGGGGTGACCTGTAGCCTCCACAACGGTACACACGGTACATTTACAGCAAGAGTAGGGGCGGGTCGGATCGGGTCGGGTCGGATCGGGTCGGGTGTCCCCGCACAACGTTAAACTCAACACTTCCTCCAGAGTTTCCACATTAAAAGTCGGCTTTTAATGTGGAAACTCATCAGGAAGTGTTGAGGTTTGCTGAGGATGACGTCGATCAGTGGTGCAGTGAAAAAATGGAGCTGAGTGTGACATGACTGTCGTCGTCCTGCTGTGGAATTGAACATTGTAGTGAATCTATCAAGACAGCAGCTGAGCACGCAGGGGGGTCGGTCCTGGTTCTCTCTGACACTGAGGCAGATAAAGGGACCTGCCGCCATTTGAGAATTTCGGGTCATTTATTTCTCCTCTCCTCTAAAAATGCCCGGTTGTTCCTCTCACGTTCCCAGGAAGTCTTCTTTTCTTCCACTGGACCCACAGGTAAGAACCAGCAGGAACCAGTCAGCGTACAGGGAAACGAGGCTGTAAACCACAGGCCACGTTTTGCATTAACCAGCAAACTGAGACTTATAAAGAGTGAAACATTCTCAGTCCCGGATTTCGAGAAATGTAAATCCACTGTTTGACTTAACTGCAGAAAACAGTTTCCCATTTGGATCAAACTCGCCTGAGTTTCACCTGCAGCTGCTGTTTCCTTAAAGCACCTTTCAACCCCGGCACGTCGGAACATTACAGGCGCTGGTTCACTCTGCGAGAGCGACGCTGTTGTTCGCTGTTTATTTGCTCTGTTGTCTCACTTCGCCGTCTTGTAATGAACTAACCGAGGGCTCAGAGGTTAGCTTTCATGTTCCCTGTCGTTTCTCTGTTTTCCGCAGGCTGTAAACAACCGATGCACCAGCACTCGAGTCTTTCTATCGCGGCATATTAAATATTCATGCGGCTTCTTCTGTGAGTAAAGTGTCAACAGGGTATTTGCCTTTTAACGACAACGATATGGCAAATATTGAAAGCTGCAGTCAGACAGATGTTTGTGAGGGAAAATGTGAAAATGTTTCCACTTTCAGGAAGATCTCAGAAGGTTTGATACAATAAATGTCTGTGTGAGATAGATAGTGTTGCGATACGTCTGAGACTGAAGAGCGAGGTGCGCGTATCGTAGCACTGCTGCCAGTCAGAGCGACACCTGCCCACGGTCGCCTGGCACCACCTGTCGCAGGGTGGTTCAGACCCGGCCAAGGAGGAGCATCGACTCCACCAAGAACAGAGAACGCCAGACGTGAAAGAGCAGCAGCCGCAGAGAACTTCCTCTGCTCTGCTGAATCAGGAGAGAGGAACAATGAGCCGGCAGGCCACACGGTCCGAACGCTGCACGGAGACGCGATCACACGTCGCGGGGGCGTCTGCGTGAGCCGGGATGAAGCCAGGATTGGGCCACGATGAGGCCCGCAGGAGTCGCAGCGACCCAGTAGAAACATCTAGTCTAGCAGAAAACATCTGGTCTGAAGCCGAAACGCATGAGATCTGGACGGATGACAACCGGACCGGCTCAGTACAAAGACCACATATAGGGTCAGAATAACATGCAGAGCAGTGGTACAACCCTACGCTGAGGAGGACTCTCATCCATTCTTTATCTTTCTGAAGATGGTGGCTTCTCCAAAAATCCAAAAATCATTCCAAGAGGCCACACAGTCCAGATGCTGACAAACGCTGATGCTGATGTGAAGATGTTTGATGCAAAGTAGACAGACAGAGAGAGAGAGAGTAAGACAGACAAAGAGATAAACAGATAAAAAGACAGACAGATAGAAATACTCAGTCACAAGTAAAAAGATCTGCCTTCCGCGTCTAACTTCAGTGAAAGTACTTCAGTTCTACCAGGTAAATATACTACATTATTAAAAGTAGTCGTACGATTCCGCGGAAAAATGTTCCAAGCGACATATTATTAAAAGTATCATCTGTTTTTCCTGATTAGATCGTTAATACTGAAGCAACAATGGAAAGAAGAAAAAACAAGGTTCTGCTTCATCAGTTTCTATTTATTTTCAGAACTTCACTGCAACGTAACTGAACGGGGATCCTGCACAAATAAGAGTCCTTCAACTCCATTATTATTAATATAACCGCATTCAAACATTCAATAATAGTGTAGCTGAGGATCAGGTACATGTGTGTTGACCAACGCCACTGGCACGCCGGCCGTCTTCATCTCTGTAAACCGACCCATCAGAGAGAAGGTTGGTTGCTTTTACACACAGTCCTTAACCTCCTCATCGAGACACACAGCTCCTGCCCGTCGGAACCAGCTCCGATGCGTTCACGTCGGCCGTTCCAGGCGTTTACGCTCATTTGAAACAACGGGGTCTCGGTCCGCTTCCAAGCGAACTCGGGCGCGGTGCCTTTGCGATTTCCCCAAACAGCAAGCATGTTGGCGGGAACGTGTCTGTAGGGGAACATAGATCAGAGGTTGTGCTGACTAACATCACTGCTCCAGCTGAGCCACTGCTTCCCTGTGGTTCTGAGCCTTTAAAGTAAAAGTCTTCTCACAACCTTTTTGTCTCACGAGCTTCTTTTGTCTCTGAGCTGTGACCAGTTCAACCCCGTCTCACATTGTTCAATTCAATCTGTTTGTAGTGAGTGTGTAGAGGTAAATGATCTGTTAGGTCACAACACATAAATATTAGAGAAAAGTCAGAATTCCCATTTTGTTAAACATGTCGTGACCTCTGAGCTTTATCTTGTGACCTCTCTAGGGGTTCCAAGCCCCGGGTCGGGAATGGCGGATTTGGACTAAACAGTTTTAGGGACTGAACACTTCCTTTCATCATTTCAGAGCTGAGCAGATCCCGTTTTAAATCCTGCGGGTGTGAGATCTGAGTCCACCTTAAAGAGGAATGCGGGGCCGACCTCATCACTGAGAACAAACAGCACTTTAGGAAATGAGGCGGCGTCTCTGATGAATCTGCCACCGCGTCCGGAAGGCTCATTGTGGCGGCGCTGGCCCGGCGTTATGGCCTCCATCATCAGATTAATAACCTCCACTCCGGACCGGTGCGGCGATTCAGCCGCGGGTTAATTAAACATTTACATATAGATGCCCGGCTATCTATTGTCGCAGGAGATAATTTATACCATCAATATGCACTTTAATCAGAAGCTACAGGAGGGCGTATGTTCCAAGCTCCGTGCTAATTGGCACCACGCTGGCTGCTGTTTTGGAGCTCAGAGACAAACTGAGTTCACACTCGACTCCCAGCGTTTCCTCCGTAATGTGCTGCTTTTTCTTTAGCATCCTCCCGATCTGCGCTCTGACTCTGACGGGGCTCTCTTCATCCCCCTCCATGGCCCCTGACGGAACCAACGCATGTTATTTTATACGTTAAACGTCCTTAATTTGTTCGTTAAATCCAGATGAAACAGCGGCAGCGGTGGGGGGTGAATATCAGGGGTTTTTAAGGGATTTATTTATGGGTTGATACGAGGAAGATCTGGTAATTAGAGGAGTTTTTGGAGGCATTTTGTGGTTATTAATGTGAAAAGACATGTTAAATGAACCCGGACTGATTTGATAATTAAAGCTATTCGGTTACTTTAATTAGTCTTTTAATTGTTGGCTTAACTCTGAGAGAAATAACGGGGTTTAACGTGAAGACTGTATGGACAGATTTCTGTCTTCTGTTACAAAGTTCACGTTCACAATGTTCAGGTACGAGGGTTTTGTTATCTCATCTATGAATTAAGGTTTTATGATTTCAATCCTCATTTTGAAAGTGTGTTTGTATTTGTCTATCTCACAGGGAATGTGCAATATTTGACATATCCTTTTGATTTAGTTGTCTGTCATCTACTATTGTGTCTTTGGTGAACCACTGTACTGTTTTGTTTCCTGCTTATTGTATATAAGATGTTGCCTGAGTCGTATACATCATCTCATCTCAGGGTTTTGGTGCAACAGCATTAGCGGCAAAATGTACTTAAAGTATCAAAAGTAAAAGTACTCATTATGCAAAATAGCCCCATTAAGACTGTTGCAAACATCCTATAGGCCCATTCACACATTACTGGATTATCACTTGTTGTTTTAGCAGCTTTCAATGTTGTCCGGGGGGAGTTAGCTGTAAATCAGGTGTTTACCTACTGATACCTATGGATATGAAATAAAAAAATAAATGTAGTGCGGTAAGAAGTACAATATTTCCCTCTGAAATGTAGAAATATAAAGTTACAGAAAATAGAAATACTCAAGTAAAGTACAAGTAACTGGTAACTGTACTCGAGTGCCAGTACTTGATTACAGAGGTGGAATGTAACTAAGTACATTTACTCACTCTCTTAGATGTCAAAAGTAAAATATGGCGTTTTGTTGTGAGTTAAATTCCCCAAAAGTAGATACAAGTACATCTGAATCGATTACTTGATTGACAGAACCTTCACTGGCAACTACTTTGATAATCATTTTTTTAAGCCAAGACGCCAAACATTTCATAGGTTCAGCTTCTCATTGAGAAGAGAGTCTCCTGCTTTTTCCTTTTAGTTATTTCAAGTTATTTCTTTAATAACTTTGAGGTCTGAGCTGTGAAGTTTTCCCTTTGAGCTTGGGGCAACTGTTGATGACATTTGTCACCATTGTCGGCATCTTTACAGACCAAACAATCAAATAATGAATCAAGAAAATAACCAGATGAATCCATAATGAAAATAATCATCATTGGCTACAACCTTATACAACACAGCGAAAAAATAGCTCCACCCCAACAAACTACAGCAGTAAAATGCTGCTTTGCTATTAATGCATCAGCAATAATAATCTAATGATATAATGTAGAAAAGTACCACATGCTGTTTACTATTAACAGTCACATGGGAGATTTTCCCACATTGAGTAATTTCACTTTTAATACTTTACGTACATTTTTACCTGATTACATTCACAAATTTTTACTTCAGTAACATTTTCAGTGCAGGACATTTACACGTAACAGAGTATTTTAACAGCGTGGTATTAATACTTTTACTTAAGTAAAGGAGCTGAATACTTCCTCCTCTGCTGCTAATGAGAGCAAATGTACTTTCCACCACCGGAAATGGGAAATTTACAGCGGGGGAAAAAATACTCGAGGAACCAACGACTCCTCGTTGTCGAAAAGCAACAAACAGGACTCGGTATTAAACTGTGCAGAGAAGCGGAGAGTCGCTGATGTTTTACAGGAAAACATCAGTGTGTGGCTCTGTCTGCGCAGTAATACAGTGTGTGAGTGCGTTAATGTAGTACAGAGCTCTTCTAACAATGAAGATGAATCAGATTCAAAGCCCCTGTGTTTGTCCCTCCACAGTCTGCTGCCTCCATCACTCCCAGGAGGAGGAGCCGCGAACCATCGTGACAAACAAAACAATACATCCCCCTCCTCCGCCATCTCATCACCGCTCCCCCACTGGGACCCCAAAACAAACACTTTTTACCAGCAAACGGCCGCCACGCCACACCTCCACACGAGCTGTTCAATCAGGAGACTCTTAATCTGAAGGACACGAGGAAGAGATCGCCTGGAAACAGACGATAAAATAAAATACATAGATTGACATGTGAAACTGAGGACTAGCGCAAAATCTGTCAACGTAAACTCTCCAGACAGTTTGACAAGTGCTTTAATCAGATATATAGTCCTCCATCCCCAAATCCAACAAGTCCTCCATCCCCAAATCCAACAAGTCCTCCATCCCCAAATGTAACAAGGCCTACAAATTAATCAACAACACGCTTGTAACTTACCTCCGGAACAAAACGTCTTCTGACCTTACACAGTTATGGTGAAGGTTTGATTAGGTTTCGACACAAAAATGACTTGGTTAGGCAACGAAAGGCTACAAATAGTCCAGAATTTCATTCAATAAAAGGCAGCGGCAAACAGTTTCTCAGATATGTGGAGCATAAAACCTGAATGCTGCTTCTCCAGGTTTAGTTTGGACTCTGGGGACAGTAAGCCTAACATGAAAGTTGGACTGATGTGGTCTCTCCTGGTCTTAGCGAGGACGTTGAATCAGCTGCAGCTGTCTGATCTGAGACCTGTATAGACATAATTACTGCAACTGAGTCTACTGAAGATAAACACATGGAAAAGTTTTTCTAAGTCCTGCTGAGATGTAAATCCTTTCATTCCTGATCTTGATTCTTCAGGTGACAGTTGGCTGCTTTTGTCTTAGTGTGGATGCTAAATGTAGGTCTGAGTCCAGGACTACAGCAAGATTTCTGGTTTGGTTTGCGGTCTTAAACATCAGGGACAGAAGCTGAGCACCGACTTTTAATCTTTGGCTGCAAAAACAATTATTTCTTTCTTATTTTAGTTTAACAGGAGTAAATTTTGGCTCATCCGATCACTGATCTGGTCAGTGCTTGTATTGGATCATAGTCACCTGCTGTTATCATTATATATAAATCTGTGTGTTGTCTGCTTAATTACGGTAAGATATTCCGTTGTTTCCTATAGTCTGAGCCAGTGGGAGCATGTTGATGTTGAACAGAAGAGGCCCGAGGACGGAGCCTTGGGGAACTCCACGTCATGTTAGGGTCAGGGAAAGATGGCGGTCATGGTTAAAAGAAACTAGCATTGACTGTTGGTGGAAATGGCGGCAAACAAAAGTCCAACATTTTGTCGACCCCTCCATTCACCCCCGACCCCCTCCCTCTGTGGACTTTGTGTCTCTATAGCAACGTCACCTGACTTCCTCCTTTGCTCCCTGTGGACAACAGCCATAGTTACTGTGGCTGCCAGAGGGACAAAGAGCATCAAATAAGTACGTACAGTCAGCGTGCGGTTTTTTCCACCTCAAAGATAGTACGGAGGAACTGTTGTTTTAACCACACAATCTGAAAAATATGGAAGAATAACACAACGGAATAAGAATAAAAGTCCTTTGTCATTAAAAATTCACAGTTTTGTCTTTAAAATAAAACTTCATTTATCGGGAGGAATCCTAGGAGAAGAGTGGTAGTAACAGTAGATGAAAAGGTTCAACTCTAGTTATCACTGCATTATGGAAGCCCAAAAATAAACAATCAGAAAAGTGAGGAAAACTAGGAAATAAAATATAACAACAAAGAAACCCATTTAAGAAGCCAATTAAAATACAGCAATTAAGAAAAAGTAAATGTAAGATGTACATCCAACAATAAAACAAACATAAAATGCGTAAAACACATGATATAAATAAATATTCTCATCTGCAGGCCAATCTCATGAAGTACATTTTTAGAATATCATTACTTACCGTACTTAACATCACTTATTACGTCAAAAAAATGACATACCAAGTCACACACATGCATTGAGAGTCACATCAGCTGCTTTGTGATTTGTAAATAAAATGTGTTGTGACTGTGAACAGGCTGAGGATCATTTCAAATGTGGCTTTAAAAAATTGTCATTTCTGCAACACATCAAACTCACTGAAACATCTACAATCACGGACGTCGTAACGTAATGCAGAACTAAGAGAAGATCAATTATGACTTTAGAAGATATAATTATAAAATATTGAATATAATTAGGAGATACCAACACATAATTGTGATTCATTAAATCAAAATTTCCACCCTTCCCCATCTCTCATGTGTTTATTTATCTTTGACATTAATGGTCTTCCATACATTTCAGTGTTTGTGCTCAATAAAAATCCAAAGTGCTGCAGGAAAAGTAACAGTCCAACTTTGTTCCTCCAGTAAACAACCTCAATGAGACAAACCGCTTGAGAAGCTGCTTGCTGTTAATTTATGGAGCTCAACAGATATTTAATGTAGCATGTTATGGTACTTGGGCTTTTATTACTGGACTTAATTGCTTTTTTGTCCTTTGTTTTCTTTACGGAGCAGTCAGCAGACAGTCAGCAGGGCTGCAGTTTCAGATCACAGGAAATATTCAAGTCCGGATTGAGTTTGGTTTGAGTTCATCGTCACTGCTGGACAGAGGTGTGGAGAAATACAAATAAGTTACTGCTGCAGTTTAAGTACAAATACAAATACAGTCCAACGTCCCCAGTGGGAAGTGGTCAGGGCGTTTCCCAAACTTCTTACCAGCTGAGGAAGTAAATGAAGAAAATACTTAAGGAGAGAAAAGAAAGAAGGAAAGAGAGATAAGGAAGTAAGGAGAAAAGGAAGGACAGATGTGACATTAAATGTTTGAATTAAATGTGCTACTCACACCAATCAAATCACACCTTCGGTGATCCACTGCTTAACAAGATCAACCAAAATGTCTGCTTTCGGCTGGAGAGCTGAGACCTGGAGCTGTTTCAGAGCTGCCGAGTGCGAGCTGATAATTCGGGCATCCGTGTTTCTGAAAACAAGAGTCCCATCCATTTTCCCCACGGACGGTGTTGGTGACTGACAGCAGGAGCTCCTCTACGGTTTGGATCAGTGTGAAACCCTCGGGCCTCGATCAGCAGAACAACAGATGTTAGAAATACCTGCCTCTTTGAGGACAGGTCAACGCTAGGACAAGCCTGTAGCCCTAAAAACTTTGAGGTAGACGTTAACTTCGACTCCCAAGGTGCTTTTCAGCAAGAAGCATCCAATCCCAGAGCTTTATATTCTGCTTCGTGAGCTGCTGACAGAAACCGGAAACTAGGTGCGATGATGTTAAGAAAACCCAAAACACAATCAGCAGCTTAAAGTGTTCACTTTGAAGGTGTAACGCAGCGTCTCCACTTCAAACGTGTTGCCGTGGTTACACATTTGTGTTTGTTGGTCATCTTACTTTTACTGTAGCAAAACTTGTCCTGCAGGACACAACTATTTCCCAGTGTGGTGCTAAACTGACCCTCTAACTATTATTCTGTGCTGTTCATTGATTCTCGCCGCTGATTTTAAATGGGATTTTCCTGTTTCTGTTTAAGTCTGATCTCGTGACATGTGCTTTGTCTGTCTGTTGTCAGTTCTTCCTCTGCTTCATTTTGCCCTCTGTGTTTTTTCTTTATTTCATCAGAAGACACTGCTGCTTTCATCCAGACTGAAGGCAGAACAAAGGGGGGGGGTGTGTCTCTGTGGTGTTGTTTGTCACACTCAGCTTTAATTAAGATTAATTGTGTACCTGCGAAGAGTCCTCAGGCGGTGTTTAGCCTGGATGCCGCCGGCTAAATGCTGTCACACTGTGGCAACCCGACTCATCAAAATGCTGCGGGTGGAGGGGCACTAACAGTGATGAGGGGGCCTTGTTTTTTTTGATTTGTGGAGCTGAGATTAACAAAATGAAACTGAATCCATAGATTTTTTAGGTCGACCGTGAATTCATTCGGCCGTGTCACTGTGGCTCCAGGTAGATCCCAAATGTATCAGCAACTATTTTGATCATCGATTCATGGTTTCAGTCATTTTTACAAATTTGAAACCAACAATTTGAATACATCTGCTTGGCCTGTGGGAAATGACGACGTGCATTTTTCACTATTTTCTTTCATTTTATCGAGACAAAAATGAATCGCTAATCAGGAAAAATAATCAATTTTAAGCCCCAGCAATCCGTCAGAGTCATAACTCAGGCACGTCTGAACAGACCACGAACAGACGTCCATAAATCTGCTCAGAAATCAGAGGAAAAAGATGCTCCTGACAGCTGCAGCACTTCATTCAGAATCCTCCTGTTTTTAAGTTTTCCTCTGTATCGCAGTGACCCAGTGACAGTTGTCTGAACGCCCACGGCTACGCTGAGAACAGGAGCTGATCGCAGCTGGTTCGGCAGCTTCTAATGGGACAGTTTGACTGAAGGGAAACAGATATACAGTACATTTGTAGAGCACAGTGGAACTCACTGAATTCACTATACTTCCTTTTTACCTGTCCAAGGTTTATGGGAAGTGTTGATCCAAATGTATAAAGTAAGACAAAAGATAGTAAGACTAAAATAATAAGTATAATAAATATGATGTGAAGAAAAATCAGCCAATCCATGAATATCATTTTTTTTTGAGTGTTGCACCACCAATGTATTTGCTGTAACCATTACTAAGGCTCAAATTAATAGTCGTCTATTTAGGAAAAAGTGCACAAAAATATAACAGACTGAAGAAAATGTTTTAAAAATGTAATCATTTTTACTAAGGCTGGGTGGGTGGCATCATATTTTACATATATATATGTATATATATATATTTTTTTTTTATTTTTTATTTTTTTGACAAAAATGTTTACCGGCAGGACATTTTTTTTACTCATAAAACAGGAAATTTCTCGCACTTCTTTCCACTGAGTGAGCTGTCACTGCAGCTCATTTCCCATTGAGAATAAACGGACGGGCGATGGAACATTTCCCATGAGTCCGTCTGTCTGTCACGGATGGAGCGGCGGCTCTAAGCAGACCCGTCCCATCTTAATCTGTTCTGCATGCTAAGCAGAGCACCACCCCCCCCACCACCCCCAGATTGTTATAAATGCTGTTTATGGTCTTGCTATGACAACTGTGAAGGGCACGGTTCAGGATTTATCACAGGATTATCTCCACAACCAATGAATAGACGGGACGGGTTGTAAATGACCCTGCAGGGTAATAAAAGGAGACGCTGCTCCGCTGGGACAATAAGAGGAGGAGGTGTTATTATTATTATTAATAATAATAATACCACAGATAGACAGATAGTCTCGCCTTAATTCGGTTGTGTTTGTTTTTATTCTTTCTTTAAGTTTCTATTGACTCTAAAGAAAGGGTTGTTACATGGCAGCAAGTACACACAATTACGAGAGGCGGTGACGGAATTAAAACCACAAGTTA
Source organism: Xiphias gladius (assembly GCF_016859285.1). Taxonomy (NCBI): domain Eukaryota; kingdom Metazoa; phylum Chordata; class Actinopteri; order Istiophoriformes; family Xiphiidae; genus Xiphias; species Xiphias gladius. The sequence goes on along the minus strand of NC_053400.1, from coordinate 34,531,940 downwards.
AGTAGATAAAAAAGCTGCGGCGAGAGACCCGCTCTGCAATGAAATGAAAACGTGCCACATTTGCAGCTATGACTGAAATCCAAACAGGCACTTTGTCAAGCTTTATATGGGTCCGAAAGGTGTCAAGAGGAAGGCCCATTTCCGGATCTACATGTTGTAATCTGCTGTGCACGGACTCACGGGAGGCTGTCTGTACCATCACATTTACCGGGTCTTTTTCTATTTTGCAATGCCTCAAAACTGCTCTGGAGGCTGTAATCAAACCCACCCACACAACAGAAAATTCCCATTTTTCATATTTGATATTGGGGATCCGTCCCATAATAAACAACCACCCAGGACTTCCATACCTGTGACCCAGGATGCTCTCAGTAACGTACCTTACCACATTCAGTGAAGGAAGGCTTCCACTTCCATTCTGCACTTCAAGCACAAATTATCTTTCATCGGTTGCATCTGTGGAGTCTCATTGGAGAATGATAACACCTATATAACATTTGATACTGTGTTTAAATAATGGCTGGATTTTTGACTGGATAAATTTGTCATCATGAAATTCCCTAAAAGTTGATATAAATAGAGATATTCTGCAGAGAAACACTGCAGGAATCCCTCCTTCTTAAAGGGGCACTCCACCGGTTTTACACATCCGTCTACTCATCATGAGGAGAAACACTCAGCCCATGAAAACAGCTGCATAATGTCTTCTGTGGTTTGAATGCTTTGTCAACTCCGACTATTATCAGTTTGGGTTTGGAGAATACAGATGTCCAACACACTGTCTGAGTTGCAGACTGGAGGTTTGCAGTTTGGACGACGTGGCTGTTATCAGGCAGGGAGGCTCTAGTGAAATCCTGCTGCGCTACGGGAAACGCAGGACCCAGTGTTTATGAAGTTTGACCCATAGTAGAGAGCAAAACTCAAGATATCTCTGCCTCTGCTGCACAGCACACAGGGAACGAGGGGGGAGAGAGGGGTACGACATGCAACAAAGGTCCTCGGCTCTAATTACATCAGGGACTTCACGGTTATATGGTCTGTGCCTCAACTGTTCTGCTACCAAGTCCCACAACTCAATGAAAATGCGATGCTACATCGCTGGAGTACCCCCCTTTAAATCATTTACCGTAGCCGCCGGAAGGTAAGATGACATCTCTGCCCTCACTGCCAGGTTGAAGACCGCAGCACTAGACAACAAAATCGGTGGCAGCGGTTGCAAATCCGAGAGTGATGAGATACCACGAACGAGGGCGACACCAGACGTTTCGTAAAAATGAGGCAGTACAGTAACGAGGAAATCGGATTCAAATCAGTAAAGACCAAGCGTCAAATTACTCCTCCGTCTCTAATGCCAGGACATAACAAGGAGTCGTGAAGGATAAACATCGAGTCCCCACGAAGTACAAGACAGTAATTAATCTAACAAATACGTAGAAAAGTCCACAAGGTTAAAAGAACAGAGTAAAATACATAAGAGTTTGTCCAACAGTCAGTTAACCGCTAGAATGTTGTATGAGCTGCATATTAGCCTCAGACTAATTCAGTGGGTAGCTCGCTAGCAGTAAACTGATCGCACACAAACCAAATTAACGAACCATTAATTAACAATCACAGCTGTGACCAGAAGAGTACCTCCGGGTCATCCTCCATCAAGAACATTTGAGGAGTAGATAGTAGATGTCTACCAGTATTGGCTCGGTCACAGATCTGACTTAAGTGAATAATGCACAGTCAGCAACTGTGCTTCGGTCTTAATTCACAGTATGGAACTGAAACGTTCACTGAAAAGCCACCGCACTGGAAAATAGGTCAGGAAAACACAGCGCTGTCTTCTGCCAAATGTCGAACCTTTTAATGAGCCAACAAAAGAGTCCCGTGTTTGACTTGATATCTCGAGCATATGGCGGCGGCAAGGCGTGGCCCCGCAGTCCCCCAATACTAACGTCCCCCGGCCCCTGACGCCCCCGGGGTGTCAGTTTTTAGAGTTCTGCCACTACAAAGACAGCAGGACTGCCAGTCACATGTGAAACACTCTGTTAAACTGGGTTCAAGTCCACACATGCAAACACCAAAACCTGCCAACCCAGCGGACATGGCAAAACTTCAGATCTCTGTGAGAAACACTGAAACATCAGAGGATCACGGACAGAAAATAATTTCACCACCGCCACCTCCTCAGAAGATTTCACTGCTGGCAGCAGTCGCTGTGGCTTCATGGACGTCTACTCCTGCAGCTCTTTCCTCTCTCTTCTCTTTCACTGTGACAGAGAAACTCCTCAGCGTACGTCCACAATCCTAGAACCTCCTCAAACTCACACAGATCCTCTTCAAGAACCCATCTCAAAGACACCTAAGAACTCTAAACCCCCTGGAATCTAATCCTCACACCTATAGAACCGCCACAGACACTTAGAACCTCCAAGGATGCTAAAGTAAAAAGAATTGTTTAGTCATAGTTCCTACTTATTTTCGACTTTTTTGTGGAACAGTTTTGCCTGTTGAAATATTTTGTGGTAAGATTTCTTTTGTCAAAATAAGGTCATGTGTCTTTCATTCCCGCCTCTTTCTGAAAACACTTTAGTGACATGGAAGCCGCTGCTTGACTCAGCGCTGCCAACCCACAGTGGGGAGATACATCCTCAAAAACACCCTGGAGACCACCCCAGTTGACGCCCCACTGACGGAAGATGCCAGGGTATTTATTATGGCAGCCCATCCAGGTCCAGCAGCACCGACCGGGCCTCTCTGCTCAGCTCAACAAAAATACAAATAAACTCAACCTTATTTATAGTTTATTTTTAGAATCTAAGAGTTTTTTAAGGACCTGCAGCCACCCTGTTAATAAAGTCCTATATTTTCCATGTTTTGGGAATGAATTAAATACTGTATTTGACAAATATTTTATTTTAATTCATTCATTCATTTCATTTCCCAACTAACCCCTCAAGTAGACAGAAGAGCCTGTGTATTCTTTTCCTGCTCTCCTCTACCCTGCCTCTCTCTGTAACCTCATATCTTCTCTGATGAGCTGTAGAAGCTCATCATCTCTCTCTGTCTCTGTTTCCTTCTCCTGCCGCCTGCTGGCTTTCCTCCTCTTCCTCCTCCTGGTCATCCACTGCTGCATTTGGCCCTAGTGTCCTCAGGGATGGGGGCAATTAGGACGGGGTGGAATGCCTCTGTCCCACCATCTCGTCCATGAGGACAAACCACGGCCGAGTTGCAGCAGTGGGTTTCCCACTAACTCCCTCTCTTGACCCTGGACACTTGCAATCCTAAGGCAGAGGAAATCAATTATGGCGGTCAACAACAACAGCACTACCACAACTCTCAGCAAAAGGGTGTTGATTAACTTTCATGATTAAAACCAATATAATTCAAATTGAAAATCACGTGCACATACCTTTAAATTATCCAAATGTTTTGCCTTCCCCAGCAGGCCCATTTTCTCCAGAATTGTCCTAATCACAGAGAGAAAACAACAGAAAAGGGAAAAACTTATCAATCATGTTAACACAGTGATGCAAACATAGGAAGATTAGAAAAGCTGACGTAGCAGGACATTCACAAAATCCCCTAGAAATAATTTACATGGATGCCCTATTTTGGGTTAAAAATCAAAACAAAAAAAGCGATAGCCACTGCCTGCTTCCCTGTGACAGCATTAAAAAACACAAAGAAGAAAAAGGGTATTGCTCCATCTACTGGTTGTCTTGTTACCATGGGCTTTGTATAGGATGAGGGCTAATTTAACTGTAACTTTAAGAACAAGATAGTCAAATGGAGATACTACAAATGGGCTATTGTTGCCTTACCTCCAAGCTACAGTGGCCAAACTTTTGGCCCCAGTGAACAGGCCGTCATTGTCCCCCCTCAGTTTAAGAAATTGAGCAGCCTGCTCCTTGCTCCCTGAAACAATGTAAGAGGAAGTTTTGCTTCACATTACCTGGAAAAGCAGTGTAAGTAGCAACACAACCAAGTGGAGGTTAGCTGGTGATCAATCCCAACATTTGTACTGGACTTTGAAAGTGAAATTCAACCCTTTGAAAAACAAGCAGGGTTCACAACCTGTCTAAGTTTGTCCACCTTGGTCTATTTATGTATGTAATACGAAGTAAAAATGATCTATAAAAACACCACAGTCTTGGTGAGATATAAGTCAACCTTTTAACCTCTTAAGTTTGAAAGCGAAGGCTTCAATAGCTTTACTTTCCAAGGCTGTAACATAGGTTGGCTACGGGCAGACGAGCTGCAGTAATTGCAGCGGATCAGAGTAGTAACATTTCATATCTTAACACGTAAATATTTTAACAAAAATTTCAGATTTTAAGGCCCCCTCTAAAATCTGTATCGATAGCTATTCCACTGAGATGAAATCCAATACGTACGTTTAAAAGTGTACTCCTCGAGCGCTGTTCTGCCCTCGGTGTCCACCATATTCTCTTTTTTGAAAAGTGATTCATCACTGGCGCACAATGACTCTTGGGATAAGTTGGCCAATTGCATCCTTCGTTACCCTGGAGATAGACGTATTTCTTGACCGCATTTTGAGGAGCCTTCGAAATGGGACAGGTTAGTCTCGCCGCTGTGATGCAATCGGTCCTCTCATGCAGCCTTTGAAGGACGTGGCCCCTGAATCGAGGCACACCTATCGACTCAAGGTGAAAATAATACCAGCCCTTCTGTCGCGGCTAGATTCTGCACCACTTCTGCCAGCAATCAAATTTGGCAAATTTGGGGTCATTGGCCAACTTAAATCCTTTGTACAAATGTCAGATTTCCTTGAGTTGTATCCGTTCCATTGAAGCATGCATTCAGATGACACTCGGGTGGATTAAACTCAACTTGCAGCCAGTGTTCACCCATTAAATAAAAATAATAATAAATAAAACTGTGCCTCAAGTGTCCAGTAGATCATTGCATCCTGAGTAGCATTGTGTTCGTGGAAAAAATGGCATCAAAACTAAGTGAAAGTGCATAAGTGAAATTGTCGTTCTAAGCAAAGAGGAGCTTCCTAAGTGTCAAATCATGGATAGACTCAAGGTTTAAAAGTGGCCACACCATCAGAAGATCAATACACCAAGCTTAGTTCCCTGAGAGATAGAGAAGCAACTTGGTAGGGAATTTGCTAAATAAAGAACGCAAGACTCCAACCAGAAAAAGTACTGTCAAAAGAGGGCTGTCTCGTAGTGGTCTCAGAGGACGAGTAGCAGTTTCAAAAGTCCTATTTACTGTGTGTGTGTACTTTCAGTTTACAGAGAGGATACAATCTTCTCATTCACTGTCACAGAATCAACAAAATACAACAAAACTGTGAGATGTAAATGGCAGATTACACAGACAGACCGTAAACTAGCAACTAGCCGTTGAGACACAATGCGGCCGGCTCCCTGGAGACTGCAGCCTAATCCCAGCAAACGCTTAAACCCCCCATTAAATATTTAATGAGCACAAAGAGGGAACCAACTGTGTAACGTGAACAAAACAGAGACACTGAAGCTCCTTGTTCACAGGCAGCAGTGTCCATGTTTAAAAAGGATGCTGCTGACGACGGGGAGTAGCAGAGATGGGGCGTCCCATGAGACCAGAACAACCAGCCAAATATTCACAGTCTGACAGCAGGCAGGCAGGGGGAGCTGCAGGGGGAACATTAAGCAGTGGAATTATGTTAAGAAGTAGTGGGTATAATGTCAATTTACCAACTCAAATTTCACAACAGAATTTTTTCAATCTGTTTCTGTTTTTCCATCCCCACTGAGCTGGTGATACACACCACCAGATGAAGTTAAACCTGAGCTTTTTGGCCACGATCACCAAAAATGTGTTTAAAAAAACAAAAGCAGCAACGAACATCTTGGGGGTGGAAATATTCTGTTTTGGGGGTGTTTGGTAGCCCGTGGCAGAGGAAACATTGCACGGATGTATCCTGGAGAAAGTGAAACTGAAAAGAGGCTGGCTTTTACAGCGGGACAATGATCCAAAGCAGACCTCAAAATCCACCATGAACCACAAGCTGAAGCTCTTGGAACGGCCCCCTCTTCCCTGAACATCCCTGCAAATCTGTGGGTAGATGTTAAACCTGCTGTACGTGCAGGACAGACTAAAATGTCTGAGAACCTGAAGTGGCTGAAAATTCATCAGTCGAGAACAGAAGGACTCTTAACTGCTACAAATGTGTTTGCAAGCGGTGATATCTGAAGACCTGATGGACTGAGCGGACAGGAATTTTTTTAGTAGAACGTATAGCGACATCTACTGTGAGCTTCTTTGTTCTGGCCTCCTTCAGCAGAATAGGGAGTTTTGGCTTCGTGTGACATAACAGATGGAAAGCAACATTTCTAGAAGATCTCGGTTCGTAAAAACGTCAACATTTTCTTTAATCAGAAGAGACGGTTCCTGCTGAAAAGACATGAAAAGCAACAAATCTCCTCTGGCTGAGGTGGAGCAGAAGCAGAGGTTTACAGGTTTTGATGTCATGGCACTTACCTCTGGATCGTCTGGTTTAAATCCTGTGCAGCTTCACATGGTCCATCTTACTTTGAAGTGTTCAGAGACGACGCGTGCTTCCCCGTGTCACGCGCCGCATGCTTTATAGCCGACAGTAAAACATTTTAGTGCTGCAGAAATTGGGCTGTTATTAAAATAGCAGGCCCGTATCTGTCACAGAGAGACGTATAGTTATCTTTTTGTGACGCCGAGACATATTTTATCATAATCTGCCGAGGCCGAGCGGGGCCTTGTACACATCATTGGCTTTTCCTGCTCGGTTAGATTGTGAAGGTCAGAGTTCCCGCAGCCTTTTATGGCTGTTTAACTTTTAAGAATGATTGTGAGCCGGCAGTCGAGCCGATTTATTTTCACCCCCGTCCGTCAGTCGGCTGCCAACGGAAGCGCGACCGGGTGTCATTTTCCCCGCAGTCCGTCATGTTTGGTAGAAAAAGATGAAGTCAAAGCGGGATAAAAAAATATTTTTTATAAGCCCTCGCTGTTTCAGGTTGAAGTAAATGTAGAAGGTAAAACCGGGGTCGGCCGATCATCACGTTGTCATTATCACAGATCTGATCATCGTGACCAAATTTCACACTAACTCCACCTTCTCACAGAGGAAACAGAAGAGTTTGTAAACGAGAACTACTATATCGTGAACATGGCTGCAATAAAGCAGTAGTAGTGTGTTACTTTAGAGAAAAATAACGTTGTACTGAGGGTAGTCTCTCACTTGAAAATTAGTCATTAAAAAATGAGTAATTAGTAACTACAGCTCCACAAATTGCCTTTTGTCAGTAGAATTAACTTGTGCAGAATAATTTCCTTTACTTTCTTTGAATATACAGCTAAACCACTCACAGCTACGGGGTAAAGCAGTTTGTTTGTGGATCTTTGTGCCTGTTAGCATAGAACCAATTAATCTGCTTTCAGCGTCCAGTTGGACCAAAAACTGCAGAAACACACAAACTGCTTCCTGAATGAAGACAGAGACAGTAAACGGCTGGTTTAGACAGGAAAACACTTAAACAACCGAATGGACCAGCGGCTTAATGTGTCTGATTTAGATTGTACAGGGTGATTCAGAAATACAGTAAGTGAAGTCCGGTTTACAGGCGTCTTTTCACTTCTACCTGAAGAAAAAGCAATGAAACAGCAGAAGAAAAGGTAATAATTGCTAACACTTTGCTTTAACCCCAAGCCCCATTTGGCCCCTAGAATCCGTGTGTAAAAATGTAATAAACGGCCTATAACGGACTGGGATGTAGCTGCGAGCAGATCTAAGTGCGTATTCATGTATTTTTCAACAGCTCCTCCTGTGGACACCTGTAAGTAGAGGCTGCTGTACAAACGGGTAATGAATGACAATGTCATGAAACACAGCTGTAATAAAATATGTCTCACACATATGTATATTAATAAACTGCACGTTAATAAACAAGAAAAAATGTCCTTGCCCTACTGTATAATTATAAACCATTTATCATAACTTTGTATACTGCTTATAAACGCTAAGTGGGGGGGGGTGTAGAGTCTCACTGTTTTCTTTGGGCAAACTTCTTGTGAAGCTGATTTAGTTTAGACCACTTTTAATTACGGTCCAAATATTTAATTGAAAATGTTGCCCTCTTTGTGTTTTTGTAGAAAAACACACGTATACATGTTAAAACATTTATATTGTTACATCAGAACATTATATCCTCAAATATCTTCGGGTATTGTATCACTACAGGAATTAAACCATTTCTAATGATACCCCTGATAGCTCTGATAACAAGTCCACTCATTCGCTCAACAAGGAAACCAGACTAATGTTACAAGAAACAAAACAAACTGCAGTTCAGCCTCTGTCGTCTGCAGCTCTTCATCTTATCAGCTCACTGCAGCCTAAAATTCTTCCCTGCACTGTAACAAAGAATGAGCCACTGACACAAAACTACAGAAAAACATCCAAATTTAGATGCAAGAGGGAATTAGCGGCTGGTTTCTCTGTGACGGAGTCAACATCTCCTGAAGCTGCTTCCCGGTGGAAGCCTTCTACAGCTAGCGGGAAGTTTTCATCTGAAGGAGCAGCCAGGTTTGGAAACGAAAGTTGCATTACGTCACTTGCATTTGACATTCGTTTGTCCAAAGGATTTTGCAACACGTGCATCCGAACTCCACAGAAACGAGACCTAGAAGTCGTTCAGGATTCTGAATTGCTTCCTTCCTGAAAAAAGAAATAAATACTCTTTTTATACAATAAATTATCAGTATGTGTCGTAATCCATGTACTAAAGTAATTTTAGTATTATGTTACAATTAATTGTGACATTAAATACTTGGACGAATCTTATTGTTACCGGGATAAAGCCCTGGTCTTAAAAAGGACCATTCCAGCGGATTTGCATGTTTTAGCCCATTTACTACAAACCGTGTGCATTGTTTTCTCAATTTAAATGTATTTTTCTATCATTCCGTTGGATTTCCATTCATTTCCTTACACTATGAAAAAGCAGACTTGCTTTACTTGTCTAACACATCACAGTCAACAGGAAGTCTGCATTCATTTATTCAGCGTTCTCCATAGCAACGTTATCATTATGAGCTCAACACCCGATGAGATCATTGTTACCACTGTCATGATATAACAGAGACAAAAAGTTATGTTCTTCCATAGTATCCTGATGAGATATTACGTCACAAACTATTCTCTGTGGACGGTGCATGAACACTTACGAGCTGTGGCCTCCACAGACACAGATACGAGTGTTGTGTAGTTTCGACCTGAAAGACAGAAAGGAGACATTTTCATTGTCTAATAACACTCGACAGCTTTTACACTCATGCTTGAAATTTGTTTGGAAGTCCTTGAGGGTAAAAAGCTGGCGGAGAGAAAAGACCTGTGGGTGCAAACAGTGTCACCCTCCCAAAAAGCCAAGAAGAAGAATTACCCAGGCATGGAGAACATGGAGTGTGTGTGGTCCCTTCAGTCGCCAGGCGTTGTGGTGGGGAAGCTGTCAGCCGGCTGGACGGCGGCTGAATCCTGGCGAGCGGAGCAGGAGGAGGAGGAGGGCGAGGCATTCTTCAGCGCTGACACTCCCTTTGAGGCTCGGGGCAGCCGTGAAATAAAAGCTGCGAGAAGGCTGAAAGAAAGAAAAGACGGCTCCGGTAGTTTATTTTGTCGAAACAAAACGTGAGTTCCACTTGTGGAAAAAGTGATTGAACCGTGCTTTGTGTCGAGCTGAATGAGCGTGAGCAAATAGGGCTGGAAGAGCACTGTTAGTTTTACCGATTTAAACTGTGAAGAGTGTGGAGAAAAGAAAAACTTTACTGCAGACCAGATGAGAGCAGAGAGGCCAGTGAGATAATTTCCCAACAATGAACATTTCCTCACCAACACGCTAAGGGACCAACCTCACTTTAAAATGCTGAAAAAAGTTTGTAATGGAACGGGAGAGCGCGGCGAGGCTCAAATCCTGTTATTTGACCTCATCTCAAGATGGTTATCTGTTTTATGTCTAGGCCTCCAGATTTAGCTGCTAAACTGATTCATTACCTGAAGCACTACCTGAACCAATAAGAAAAAAAAACAAAAACCTGAAGGTCACCTGAGCGAATCTGTTTAAAGGTGAAATATAACTGTTGCGTAACCTGAACTGTAAGGTAACCCGAACCAAACTCGGCCTGCAATCAACAGTTATTATCATTATCAATTAATCGTTTTGTCTATAAACCATCAGAAAACAGCGAAAAATGTCCAATAAAATGCTTGTTCTGTTCGACCGACAGTCCAAAGCCACAGATCGATTTACTACAATGCAAGACAACGAAAATCAACAAATTCTCAAATTTGACAACCTAAAATCCACCAAATATTTGAGCTAAACGAATGATAGATTATCAAGATAGTTGCCGAATTAATTTTCTCTTGAGCAACCAACTGATAAGTCGACTAATCACTGCAGCTCTAAACTGACCTAAACTGAACTGGTAACTAACCTGGACTATACTTTTTTTTTTCTAAATGGTTTTAGCTGCTATATTGAACTAACCCATGCCAAACTTTTATCTTCTAAACCTGAACTGTTAGCTAAGCGCACAAAGCTGATTTAGCTGCTAAACCAAACAAAATCAATTGAGCTCTTTTAGCTGCTAAACATAAGTCTTAGCTAACCTAACAAAACACTTTCAGATGCTACAGTAAACTGTTAGCTGAACTGACACGCTAACTGTTCAAATGAACCATCACAAAAAATGGACGAGATGGTTTCAACTGCTAAAATGAACTGTTAACTAACCCAAACCAGACTTTTGACAGCTACACTGAACTATTAGCTTAAACCGAGCTAACAGTTTTATCTGCTAAACTGAACGCTTAGCTAATCTGAACCAAAACCATTTTAGTCTCTACACTGAACCGTTAGCTAAACTGAAACATACTAGCATAGACTATAAGTAGGTGAAACTAACTAGCCCATCTCTATCTGAACACAAGAAAATCCACCTTCCAACAACTCATTTACATGTTGTATACGGTTATGTAACCAGCTAGTCAGCTGGAGTAGTTGACAGCAGAGTAAGGACAGAGCTCAAACCTGACAACGAGAGTCCAGGACTTCAGAGATGCTCCGTGCAGTCTATTCATTTATTAGTTTAACTTTTATAAAAGATTAGCAAAGTTTTGTTCCGTTTCAGCTGGATTTTGGAATAAATTATTCCGTATACAATGACTCACAGCTCTGTGTTATTATCTGCCCTTTCACCCTGCTGCTCTGCTGCCACCCTGATACTTTCCCTGAGCTGAGACTTTGTCATGCAAATGCTCCCTCATAAAAAAACCCTTTTAGAGACCTGATTAGGGGTTTGCATGGCCACAGAAGGCAAGTTTCCTCAGCAGAAACCCAACGGTGTTAAGAGGTTTACCCTTAAAACTGGAGAGAGGAAGGAAAGCAGGAAGAAGAACGGATGTGATGGACGTCAGAACCATAATTTATCAAGAATCACTTCCTGGAATCAAACTGAAAATTAAACCAAAAAAACCATCATGATATTAAACTTCTTACGCTCACAACAAGCAGAAGTTCTCATTTGAGAGAGACTGATGTCACTATTTTACAACAATCAGAACCGTAAACTCGAGAAAATTAGAAAATTAAATGCTCAAAATATTCCAACTGTATGACAATCTAGTTCCAGAAAGGAAAAACTGAAAATATAATCCTAGTAAAGCTACTGCTGCTTTCTGTGCTGTCCAGCCTTTGTTTTGTTTACTATAAAAGAAGTTAAATGATAACCGTGAAATGTAATGTCTTGACTACGATAGTAATTTAGCCAACACTGTTTCTTCTACTGTTGCTCTTGTGGTCCAGGTGAGTCTGTGCATCCACATCTGAGGCATTCAGCAACATCATCAATGATAATGCATCTGTAATCAAAATGTGTAGCTATTGGCGGTAAAAGCATCAGACATGCATGACATCCGGAGGTGCAATAAACACCCAAATAATCGTTGTGTCTGTATTTATTTGTTTGTTTCTTTGTGACCGTAAGTCAGTGGAAATCACGTTCTACGAAAGACAGAACGAAATTGGTAAGAAGAACAACTTTTAATCCCATGAATGCCTTTGCTGAAGCAGCAGGGCCGTGACTTCCACTGAGGTCATCCTGAGGTCATGTCCTCTGTACTTTATCTGCAAATGTATGGATTTTAGTAACCTGGGGAGATTTTACTACGTACAGTTAAAATCCTACACAGGCCGATTCCACTTATTCTTAAGCTCGGTTCATTTCAATTTGAGTACAAAATAAATGAAGGATTCAGTATTTCTCCTGGCAGCACGGAAGGTCTTTGAAAACAGCCTTTAGACTGTCATGTTGGGAAATATGGCGGAAATTCTTTATTTACAGGTCTGTAATTTCCTGGGTTGTTTTTTAATAACTGTAATTTGGTACTTCTCAATTCAGTTAGTTGTGTTGAGTTTGGAAGCAGTTTTTGATTTTCAACAGGGATTTCCGTGAAAGACCTACAGAAAATATAATCAAGCACTTAAAGCCTTGTACATACTTCAGCACAGACAGGGACGTGAACAGCTGCGGACTTGGATCACGGACGTGTTTCTATAATTACTGCAATCGGGGGTATGTGCACACAGACACGTTTCACAGATGTGGATAAGGAAAAGAGGATGGCGACGTCCTAACAGCAAGAAGAAGAGCTTGAAGAGAAAAAAAAAAGGCCTGCGTGACTGCTTAACACGAACAGGACGAAGGAATGAATTGGCCCTAACTCAATAAATAGCCCGCTAGATGGCGAATCCAAACGAGAAAAAAAACTTTTCTTTGTCAGCCATGGCAACAGGTCTGTGAGGCTGTACTTCAACACAGTGGTGCTTTGAGCTAAATGCTAACATCCTCACAATGACCCTTATGGGCTGTGTCCATTTGCTACCGTAATTAGCAGGAAACGCAGCGTACAGCTGAGGCTGATGGGAAAGCCATTAGTTTTGCAGTTATTTGGTCATGAACCAAAGTATTGGACACGTTAAAACGTTGACCCGACGATGGCGCTAGAGGAAAAGTCGCAGGATCGCCAAAGTTAGTTTGTTGCATCCCGAGGGGAACATGAATGTCTGGGCCACACATCTCATCACAGTCCGTCCAATAGTTGTTGAGATGTTTCAGTTATAACCACAAAGGTCAGATGAAACCTGGAGGAAACAGGACGACTCGATGGTTTCATGCGTCACTCTAAGAATTTCACGCCAGTTAGGGGTCATTTTCCACTTTGAGACACTTAACACAGCCATTCTCTGCCAGAGGTCCGTCAGCAGACACATCACTGAAGTAGAAAATGCGTCTCGTCAGCAGTCATTCATCAGTGCCGGCAACTAGCATCCAGAGCAAGTTAGAGATATTCAAGTGTTTAAACAGCTCTTGTTTCAATTACGCCTCAAAAAAAGACACTGTAATTAAAAAGCTACAAACACACCATTTGAATGCAAACTCAGACAATTAAAAGAGTCTCACGAGTGCATTAAGGGGAATCAGTTGTGAATTAGCAGTTAAGAGAAACACAATGGGCTGTGTTTTCTCTCCTCCCTCTTTCTTTTCTCTCTGCTCTGCCTTTCAGCCTTCAAGAGCAGAAACCACCGGAGGAGTCCTTTCATTTGTTCTTTCCTCCCTCCCCTCATCGTGTCTTTCAGGCTCAGCAGAAAGAAAGGAGGCTGAATTGAGCCTAATCTCCCCCTTGTAGATGTGAATGGGAATGTGTGCGGCCTTGGATCGTCCTCTTCGCCCGATAAAAAGACTCCAGGTGCAGGACAGTAGGTCGTAAAAAAAGCACACAAAAAAATAAAGAAAGAAAGGAAAGAGGCCTGAGCTTTGATGGTGCATGTCTGCTCCTGGACGCTGATTGGTGGTCGCTGAGCCAAATTTACAAATCCCCCGACCCACCGTCACCACCCACACATGTCAAACCCACCAGCCCCTGAACACCAGGTGTGGGAGGCGTCATGGAGCCACATGTCCAATCATCCAAGAAGATAACAGGAAGGGCTGGGAGGCCAGAAAATAAATCCAGATTTTGTTTTCAAGCTTGGGGCCGGTTCACGATTTTAACGTATTTTTTCCTTCTAAATTCACTGAGACCAAACCATGACTGGGACGATATATTACTTAGGCTCGGGTTGACTGCATGTCATTTGGGTCTGCATAATTTGATTAATGACAGATTAATTAAAAGACTGCTTAAATTCTTTTCTGTGTGTCAAGTAAATAAACAGAAAACCTCAGGTGAGGTCGTATTATTCCATCACAGGAGAAATGTAAGGCTACAACCAACAATTACTTCCATTATCGATACATCTGACAATTATTTTCTTAAATAACTGATGTCAAAAAATATGCCCATCATTATTCCATTATGCTCAAGATACAACATTCTGTAATGTCTTGTTTTGTCCGATCCAAAAGTGAAAAAGAGAAAGACATTGGACTCACTGTCCCAGAAAAAAGAGAAACTGGCACATATTGACATATGAGAAGCAGGAACAGATGAAGTTTTGGCATTTTTCCTTTAAAAAAAAAAAGACTTAAATGATTAATCAATTAACATGTTGCCAATTAATGTAGTAATTTCAGCTCCAGGTGATATCAGTCCCTGACAGTGAGAAGCTGAGAGGCCACACAGAAGTGATGTATAGTTCTGGTGAACGTCAAATGGCCAGACATTTTCCTTGAACCTTTCCTTGAAGACACTGCCTCAACGACAAACGCATGACAAGTTTTCAGTAGTTAGATGTGAATCAAAAAGGGAAGGCAACCTGCACTAAACCATCTGAGCTGCAAAACTCACCTGTTAATTAGCCGGGACCAAAGTGTTGTAGATGCTAAACTGAACCATCAACTACCGTTAAACAGACTAGTTAAGTCTCCTGAACCGACCAGGACCAGAACCCAACATTCATTTAATCAAGCGAACTGTTACATATCTTCAACCAATTTGCTTTTGCTGCTAAAGCTGCGTTCACATCATATCATTGATATTCCACCAAAACCCCAGGAACATTTCTGTAGAGGACGCTTCTTTTTCATCCTGTTGGTCATTTTTCATAACAGGCAGTCGATGCAAAGCCCAATAACACTAATAATGCTGATAATTAGGATGGTTTTTTTCCTTGGTCCGGATCAAAGGAGCCGAACTACAGTTGAAAGAAGGGAGAGAAGCCGCTAAGAAATACACCACAGCAACAAAATTCAAAACAGGACAATATACTGACGATGTCGGTCCAGGGAATTAGTTAAAATTGCTTGAGAAATTGAGAGAGAAAAGAAGGGAGACACCAAATGGCCATAAGTGATGACTCAGGTCTCGGTGGCAGAGCAGCTGCCTCCAAACACCGATCCCTGCACTGCAGCCTCAGACTGGTCTCTCAGAAGCTGAGGTGACAAATCTCGAACAAAGTAATTTGGCAAGCAGGCAGACAATGGCCCCACTGTGCGTTTGGGCTGAGAGAGAAATTTACCCCGATATAAAGAAACATGCAGCCTGAAAACAGCCCCGACAGTTAAGACAGCAGTGTGTGTTCTTCTTCACGTTCCAAAACAGGATTGTTTCCCCAATGGAAACACACAAACCTAAATCACAATTCTTCCCCTGAGGTTGTGAAGATGATGCAGAACTGTTACTGCTAACACACTTTTAACAGTTTCTCCAACAACAGGCCACATCAGTAACTCTTTGTTAAATATATTTCACGGTTAAAGGCACAGTCCAACATTTATGGAAATCGTCATTTTACCCAAAGTCATATAAGAAGGTGGATATCAGTTTTATCTCTCCACGTTCAGCGCAAGTTAGCTTAGCACAAAGACTGGAAGCAGGGGGAAACTGTTAGCCTAGCTCCATCAAGAGAAAAAAAAATTCCATCTTCTAATTTACACGTCTCGTTTCTTGAACTTGGACAGAAACAGAAATGTCAAAATGGGACGTTGTAGTTTTAGGAGCTATCATTCCCCAAGCTTCCGTCTCCGAGCCGAGCTAGGCCAAACTCTGTCTGTGTGTCTCTGCTGAGCCTCGTCTGTTGGTTTCCCTTCGGCGCCGTCAGGCAGATCACCAAGAACACAATCTGTCACCAAGCAGAGCGGCTGCCAGCGTCTGAATAAATCATCCGTCTCAGCTAGAGGTGAATCTGTTTGATTTCATGTGTGACCCAAATAACAAGGCTTTCCCCTGTGTGAGTGTATAAATGAAGCAGTGACGGGGGTTAACCTGCATTTCTGTCGGTCTGAATGGGTCGACACGTGACTTCCGACCTGGTTTAACATGAGTCGGACCCTTCTGAGCTTTGGTCTAAACAGGTAAACATGAGTGTTTTTCACATTACATTTATTCAGCTTCAAGCAGCTTTTTATTCTGCTGCAGAACATGTAATAATGTCTTACTTAGTAGCTTCCAAGTCATTTCCTTAGGGAATTTACATTTAGCTGATGCTTTCAAATAGTTCCCTTGAAATGCTGAATGCCAGAGAGTTTGGTACACTTGGCGAGAAAGTGAATTTATTTGAGCTGTAATAAAGAATTGATATAGTAGTTCCACCGAAAATAGAAGAGCAGAGTTCTGTGGACTTAGCTGCTGATTTCCAAAACAATATCCTGGAAAAAAATGACCTATGGCAACCAGAGTAATATTTATCTTTAAATTATATTTTCTGGTCTTCATTATGAATAAAGTTTTATTGCGACACAGTGGGTGGTATTTATGTAGGTTGTCCATTATTTCTTTCAGCCATATCAGCTGCTAAACTAAAGAGTTGGCCAATCTGAACCGAACTGAAATTCATTTCAAAATTCAAAAAAAAGTTCTCTGTCCACAGTAAGATGCAGAGAAAGACGGGTTAACATCTTTTAGCTTCTACGTGCAACACAGAGCAACTGGACTTGCTAAAGGTTCTCGGAGACGTTTCCCCTCGCATCCGAAAGCTTCTTCCCTGAAGCCTGGCGTGTTTCTTCCATCGCTGCGAGTCTCGGCCTTCGCCGTTTCTTAGTTTGTTTGTTATGATGCCTTTCAGCCGCGGCGGTCGCAGGCTGCCGGCAGCGGCCGGCTCCTCCCCCTCGTGTCTGACAATTAGTCGTGGTAGGAGGAGGAGGAGGAGGAGGGAGGAAGAGGGCGAGGTGGAGCTGCTGAGCACAGCACTGCCCGGGAACAGGAGGGGGGAGTGTTCCGGAGGCGGAGGTGGGTGGGGGGGCTTTTATTGCTCATGAATTAGTGTCGTTTTCTTTTCACACACCCACTAACTAACCTTCCTCCTCCCCCTCCTCTCCCTCCCCTCTCTGCCCTCTAAATGGTTTGTGGCAGGCAGCTCCGCCCTCCCATAACGCACCTGTGCATGATGATGAAGAGGAGGAGGAGGAGGAGGAGAGGGGAGGGGTCGGTTGTTGCTCCCTGCAGCCGTCAGGTGGGTTCAACGTGGCCGTAAACTGTCAGTGAACTACTGAACTCAGCGTCACAGATACTGAGACCGGCTGATGAGTCCCTGCTCTAGTGTCGTTCACACAGAGGTTTGCTGGTGGCTGAGTCGCGTACGTACGACTCTGATCAAAAGGGTTGAAGAGCTGGAAGCGTTTTGTTTTGGGTGTATTATATCCGGGCTTCTGCACAGAAATGGGGGAGCGTTGGGCGGGTGGGGTTCCTGAAGGCTAAAATTCAAGTGAACCTGTTTCTGAGAGAAGGAAAGTGTTTTGACGTGGTCTTAACGGTGTGTATTTTGAAGCTGAAACTTGTGTAATGAAACCAAAAAGATTTAAAATTGACTTTTGTGATATTTTCAATGAGAAACATGTGACTGTGACTCCACGCTCATGAATCTGCTGCTCTAAAAGCCTCCATTCTGCAGGGATCTGATCCCATCCAGACTCAGGAGCATCAGTGGGGTCCAACTCTGATGTCGGGGACCAGGTCTGGCTCACAGTCGTGTTCCAGGTCATCCAGGGTGTGGGTGGGGTTGAGGTCCGGGCTCTGTATTGATCAGACTTGTCAGAATGACTCCACAGAACTTGTGTAAGGAACCAACTTCAGAGCAAAACAGTCGTCGTCCGAGTTTGAGCAGTAAGACACATTTATCGGTGACGTCCTCCTCCTCCTCACTGCCAAGTGGACAAGTCCCTTTCAGAGCAGCTCCCGGGGGATCACGTGATTGATCACATGACTGATCAGAGAAGGAATAACCAATCAGAGATATAGATCGACCCTACATCTGCCATATTAAAAAAAAAAAAAAAAACCTTGTATAGAATATTATCATTCCTTGAAAAAGTTCATTTTATTAGTCTTTTAATCTCCAGGAATAATTAACGTGGGAAATGAACAACAGTCTGAAATATTCATAACGTTTAAATATAGAAACAGGGATGAAGTCACAGGAAACCAAACTCTGCTGAGAGACGTTCTGCTGCCGGTGGACGAGGCTCCTCAGAGAAACCAGACAACGAGGAGAACCCAGCTCCACGCTGCTGAGAGCAGACAGAGGAGACGATCGGGGACTGTGGATCGCACCGGGGTCAAGTTTATTCTGCTCGTTTGTTTGCAGCTGAAAAATGAGTCAAAAATGAAAAATCAAAGTTGGTGTAACATCGTATCAAATGTTCAAATGTAAACAATCAACTGGAACTAGTCTGTTCTGAGTTATACTGCCTCAGCTAATGTAGTATTATCATCATCATCATCGTCGGAGAGAAAAGGAGGACGGGCTCAGCTCTGTTTCTGCACTGCAGTCATCGAGGATCTACTCTGAGCCAACTTCACAGACCTCTGCAGTTCTAGAGCGAGCCCCCCCCCCCTTCTAACCAATCAGAGAAGGCCAGAGTCAGGGGCAGGAGCTTTAAGTCCAGTACAGGACCTGGACTCAACGTCCTTCACGCCATTCTGGGAAAACAATGTCTCTCCGGAGCTGTGTTTGTGCACGGCGGCATTGTCATGTTGAAACAGGACAGACATAAACACCAGCCGTTGACAGAGTTGGAAGATCACTGTTGGGTAAAGTATGTTTGAACGCTTGAGCGTAATTGGAGCCAAGAGTCTGAAACCTGGAAAAACAAACCCAACACACACTTAAGTACGCACAGCGGGCCGCCATTCATTTGGCCACATACTGTGTATCATATATCACGTCTGTCCCAACGCATGAATTAATTCAGACTGTGACATGTTTGGTTCAGGAGCAGACTTTATTTAGGACATTTTAAACTGTGTAATTCATCTAATGCAAAATAAACCTACAAACGGGTCCTAACCTTTCTAATTTTATGGCATAACTTTCCCATCTGCCGTGGCGCTGAAAGCAGCCTGTAGGTCTCATGAAGCAGGTCACTGTTGTTGGTTGGCTGTTAAAGAACGTCTCTTGTATTTGGAGAATGTGTCAGGTGATAACAGACTCCGTCGGGTTTAATGTGTTTTTGCCTGCAGCTTTATTTTTTTCTCTCCTTGTGACGACTTTAATTTACGGCCCGTTGTGGAATCTTATCTCCACCGTCGACCATAAACTAACACCGAACAACAACACTTCAAAGCTGCTGCGAGAGGCCGAGGTGCCAAAAACCAGCCCAGCGCTCTAAGGGAAAAGATGTGCAGATTGATGAGGCATCGTAGATTATTGTTGGGAGGAAAGAAACATTTAGTCAGAGAAGAGGACTGGAACTAAATGTTCCCCCAGCTGGGAAAAAGGCCACATCAGCCCTGGGGGGGTTTGGAGGAGCTTTAACGGGAAAAGCAACTTCCACATCGGGACTGAGAGGGGTCAATCAACACCTCAGGACAGACCAGGATCAGGAGTTTCAGTTCAACAGGTAACTCACATCAGATAAAGAAAACAATGTGACAGTTCTCACAGATTTGACCTCCAGTTCCCACAGACTCTACAGCAACCACGGTATTCAGATCGTATCCTACGAAGAGTGACGGCCCTTTACAACATACCATGAATTTTCCATCACATCTGCTCCGTCGGGTTTGCGTTGTTTTCCATCACGAGAAAGACGAGAGAGAGGAGGTGAAGAAGGGTCTGCTGGGAGGAGCACAGGGCATCGACTTACGTTAAGTCCCCGTAAACTTTGACCAAAACCAAAGTCCCAACCTCAGAATTTAACGGGTTACACTGTGGGGACCTGCGAGTCATCCCATTGGAGAACATCCCATTGGAGCGGTGTTCGTGTCCAGCTGACGAACGTAAAGCTTCGTATGAGCTCAAGCATAAGGGCAGAGATACCAGGTGGAGACAACAGGTGCTCTGACTGGTCAGCTTGGGCTGTTGACGCTGGCAAAGATGTGAGCCCCCTGCTCGCTGTGACCCCTGCTCTCTACCACAGTGACTCAAACAACGTAAACACGCCGCACTGAAGACTGACTGAAGACTGACTGTTTGATCCACCTCTGGAGGAGCTTTGAGATCCATTCTAGCCAGATGTTGAAAAAGCGCAAATGCGTCCACGACGCATCTGCAGTCTTTACTCTACCCACCCTCTGATTGAATTCATACGTCCATGGTCCGTCTCCTCCGTCTTTGTGAGAACAGTAGCCAGACATTCCTACACGTTCGATCAACTATCAGCAGCGTTTATCTGATCCCTGATCAGTCCAACCAGTGGCGTGAGCTAGAGCAGAGAGGATGATCAAACTTTCGCCTCGCTTGTCGTTCGTAAAGACGAGTCAGACGTGGGTTTCTGTTATGATCGTTGTCAGCTCACAACTAAAATGCTGCTGTTGTATCTAAGCTGCTAAAGGGCAGAAGTTTTTCTTCTGGTGTTTTTTGTCAGTTACCAAACAGCACATGGAGCCGGGGAAACGAAGATGAGTTGTGATCTGACAGAGCGTAGACGAACGGGTCTTCAATCACCTGGACTTTATCTGGATACGAGACACTTGAAACGGCGAGTGTCTGAATGCTGTTTGCGGCTGAGCAGGTGCTGCACCGTGGGTGTTTAGAGCCTTGAGGACTGACCCAGATCGGACATGGGCCACAAAACCAAAACTAGGAGCTAAAAGAGGCTAAAAAGCTCCGTAGAGCTGCAGAGGTGAGACAACTTTACTCACATTACGCAGAATCGCTCCATCCGTCGCTCATAGAAAGATATTGATCAGTGCAGCTTTAAGCAGGTTTCTAGTATCAAGTTATTTTCTTTTCATTTCTTCTTTACATCCCAAATTCCATCTGAAATCAAACCTTTCTTAAAGTTCCACAGAGGGGTTTTGACCTTTTAAAGCTGATTATAACGAAGGTAAAAGAGAACACAATCCGCACATTTAAACTTTTTCCTCTCTCTCCTTTAGATATATTGCTATAAAGACACTTCCTGCCCGATCAACCGCGTCGTCTCTCTGCAGTCCGACGCTCGTCTCTTCGTGTCTCACTGACGACTGTAAAAATGTTCATCTTCTTTCACGGTGTTTCATCATCTGGTGAATTTATTCGTCGGTGTGAATAACCCATGTGTCGTCTGGCTGGCGGCGGCGGGAAGCTCTCATCATCATCATCGTCGTCGTCGTCGTCGTCGTGTCCTTCTTCTTCTTCTCTGCTTCTTGCCGTTCTCAGTCTCGGCCCGATGTCTCTCCACATGCTCGCCTGTGCGGCGAAGACACCGTGTGTTAATTAAGGTTTTGGCGAGGGAGCCCCGACACCTCGCTGTCACACCTCTCCCTGAGCTCTCTAATTAACGAACACAAACGGCAGCGAGGGACACATGATTAATTACAGCTCCACGTGCAGCGAGCGAAGGGGCCGACGTCGGACATCCAGCTGATATTTAGCTTTAATTGTGTTTGTGATATTTTAGGCCCGAATCGTGTCCTGTCCGGTTTCACTCGGCTGAAACTAAAATATGACGTCGAGATGGTTGTTGACGTTAAAAAGCTTCTCAGCTGCTCTTTAAATGTTTCCATGCAGACGTCTCAGGGATAAAGAAAAATACTCCGTAGCGTTTCAGTAAAGTCAGTGTTATTTCCGATGAATAGATTGTCAGAAAATTAATCTGCAATTAAACCGTCATTTTTCAAACACAAATGCTAAATATTTTTCGGTTGCAGCTTCTCAACTGTGACCATTTGCTGTTTTTCTTTGTCGTAAGTGAAAGTAACTCGAACATCCTAAGGTTCTGGTCTGTTAGCTGGATAAAACCGACAAACTGAAGACATCACCGCGGCAACATTTTGTAGACTAAGTGATTAAACAAAAAAAAACATTGGCAGATTAATTTAGACCAAAAATAATTTTGAAATTTGAATTTGAAGCCAGCGCCGGACTGGCAGACTCCACCACGAGTAACGAAAACGACTGCATGGAGACGTAACTTACTGAATTTCAATGCACCGAAAGGCAGAGTGGGGGTTTGATTTCCTGACGTCTCCAGGGAATCAATTTAAATTGATCAATAAATCAGTGACAACAAGTGGGTGTGTGATTTCACTCCTTCAGAGGGTGACATCTGAGAACCAGTAGAGCAGCAGGAGGCTTTCCGCCCGTCCCCATCATCATCATCATCGCTCCATCCTCCACCACCAGCTTCACCCTTTCTCCACCTTCTGCTCATCATCCCTCACCTTCTCTTCCTCCTCCTCTTTCACCCTCTCCACCTCATCGTCCTGCTCCTTCATCTCAGCTCTCTCCGTCACCTCGTCTTTGAACTCCTCCTCATCTTCTTCCTCTTCCGCTTGATTACTTTTACCTCGGTAAATATTTGAGCGTGGTACTGTTACTTCTGTCGGAGGGTTTTTATTTTCCAAAGCCTTTCTTCTCCTCTGAGCAGGAATGTCAATAACGGCAGGCGAGAGTTTTCCTGTTTAAATGTCATTTGTTTTACTTGTGTGTGGTCACAAAGCTCAGGAGGAGGAGGCGGGGGGGGGGTTCACCAACTGACATTTTTACGGTAACAGTTGCCGTCTCTCGGCAACACACTCAAAGACCTATACGCATTGATGGCGCACAATTGTGTTTGGCACCAGGGAGGTGTTAACTGGCTAATCCCTTACGGCAGCCCAGACGCTGCCTGCTGCTAATTCACCGCTCTCCACAAACCGGCCAGTGTTTACACACCAGACCTCCGTCACTGTGGGAGAATGAAAAGCTCTTCAGTTGAGCTTTTTCTCCCTCCAGAAGAGCTGTCCGTCGTCTTTCAGCGTTTAGAGAAACCGCAGCAGAGAGTTGCTTAAACCGACCGGACACGCCAAGAGAAAAATCTGCAGCTATCGGACACACTCGTTAACCTCTGAAGCTCCGCGGTCTAAACTCAACATACTCGCTACAATGCGCTCGCTTTAAAGGCAAGAGCTAAAGGCTAAATGACTTTTTTTTGAAGAGAGTGGCTTCAGATTACCGCCAAGAGCCGTCTCCAGCAGCGGAAAGCAAGGCCAAAGCCAAGCCTCGTTTTTCCTCTATGTCTATCACTCCCTCTACTCTACTGAAGTTAGCATGCTAACCAGCTAGCCCCGGCTGGTCTCGTAACGCCACTCTGTGATTGTTGAGTCGCTGTAGCGTCCAGTGTGTCCTCAGTCCAACACGGGAGGACGGATTCTAACCCCTCGTCTTGTAAACACGACAGTGGCTGAAGCTCCTGGCGACCGACCGCCACCACGTGAAAACGGACATACAGCCCCTTTAAAGACAGAGAGCGGCAGCACACACTGTGTGAGCAGAGCTGCCTTGGGTTCGCTCACCCACCATCTGTCTCAGGGACATTTTGAAGGTGTTGGTCAAAAACTTCGGCTCAGATCTTTATGGTCCCAGGAGAGCAAAACAAGGCGGCATAAAAATACAGAAGCACAGTGGCAACACAATGTGACAACTGAAGACATTAAAAGTGCTTAAAAGTCCATTACTCTGTTACAAGTAAAAGTCCTGCATTAGAATTCCTACTTTTGATACTATAACTACATTTTGCTGATAATAATGCAGGACTTTTACCTGTAACTCCATATTTTCACAGTATAGTACGGCTACCGTTACTTAAGTAAAAGGTCTGAGTACTTCTTCCACCACTGGAAAAGTACAGTACTTCCCCCTGAAATGTAGGTGAGTGGAAACAGAAAGTGGCAGGTATTGGAAATACTGGAGTAAAGTACCAGTACCTCCAAATGTAGTTGTGGAAGTAAAGTACCAGAGTAAACGTTGTTAGTTACTTTCCACTACTCTCAGTGTGTGTAACTGACATGTTTTCGATAGCAGGACGCACCAGGAGTTGAGTGAATTAAGCTAAAATATCAGGAAGTTAAAAAGCTCAGTCGCCTCAGAGGCGTCAGTGGATCCGTAACGACTCTGCCAACTTCAGGTGAAACCAACCAGTACTCTAGAGCTGAAACGATTAGTTGATTGATCGATTAGGCGACTGACAGAAAATTGATTGGCAACAATTAACTGATTAGTATTTATAGTTTTTCTGGGCAAAATGCAAAAATTGTGACCATTTTCTAGTTTCCCAGTTTTTTGTAAACGTGGTTGTTTTCGACTGTTGGTCGGACAAAACAAAGCAATTAGAATATGTTGGGCCTCAGGGAATAATGAGACACATTTCATTCTTATGACATTGATATTCACTGAACAATCGATTGATTATTAAAGAAAATAACTGTCAGATTTATTAATACTGAAAATAATTGTTGGTTTCAGTTCTACAGTTCTATGATGGAATCATACGACTTTAACGAGGTTTTCTGTCTGTTATTTACTGGACACGCGGAGAAAAATGGAAGAAATTTCATAAAATAAAACTTTACGACAAACTGAGCTCGATACAAACAGAAACAGTTCAGGTCTTAAAACCGGATTTGGACACAGAGTCCCTCTACCGGACCAGAACCATAAGATGGAGGATGAAGGAGCTGACACGGTGGATTTTCTGCTTCATGGAGCAAATTTCTACCCGATTTGTGATCAGTTAAACTACGCAGAGCCGAGTGTGATGAGGAGTAACTCTGGGGCTTCTGGGGGCCCCGGGCAGCTGCCCACTTTGACTGGTTGGTGATGCAGCCTTGTTCCCATGTAACCGGGAGGCTGCATGAGGACCCATGTAAATTTAGACCCTGGCCCTGTTCAGCCCCGGCATTAAAAGGCGTCTCAGATCCCACCTCCGCGCTCTATATGCAAATAAACACGTACACTGGTTCTGGTTGCAAACACCAAAAGCGCTGTTGTCTTTGGCCAGTGGGAGGCAGCGATGCACTTCCTGTGACTGGGCTGCCGGAAATTGAAAGAAGAAGAAGAAATCCAAACAACACGAACCAGATCGCCCAACACGTTTGATACAGTCGTGATGTTTCTCCATAAGCTTTTTGAGAATTTCAGACGCCGGTTTACACTTGTACGACATGTATTTGTTTGCGAATGATTGCGTACGTCTGCTGACGCAGAGGACGTCGGCGGAGCAGGCGGTCCTTCGGTGGGGCCCGGGACACATTCGCGTCCACACCGCTAAAAGAATGTGGCCCAGACCGCCACCGGATCTCAACCGGTGCATTCACACCTGTGATTGGATTAGTGCCAGGTATGTACGGGACCTCTGTGGACGTCCACGTGCAGCCTACAGTGGGCCATCAGGCAGACAGTCACTTCGAGTCACGTACCCGACCCTGGACTACAGCGTAGAACTGACGGGGTTCGGTTCGGTTTTTTCTGTCCCTCTCAATGACGCAGAGTTTTCAGCAGCGTCAGTTGTTCTTTGTTTTTTTAACATCCTGTCATTAAGAGACGCAAAAGGCTTCACGCCGTCGCTGCTCCGTGGCTCTGCAACCAGTGCTGCCGGATTTGAGTGACACCAAAATGCCCAATCAGAGCCTTGAACCCACTCGGCCGTCACAAAGTGTGGCTTTTTTTTTTTTCCGTTCAGAGAGAGACACTCTCTCGCTGACAGTATAACACTCGCATCAGTTATGACCAGTGGGTTTGCCACCAAATCTTCGGAATAGTTTCACATTAAAACATAAAAAGTCTCAGACACGATGTTTTACGAGGCTTTTATCGCAGATGAAGGTGATTTAAACGGGAAGAAGGGTCTTCGTCAGGCTGTGATACGCTGAAAAGCCGACTGGTCATCAGTTGTGGGTCACCGCATGTCAGGTCTGTCAAAGTCAGACCGGGTCACACTGACTGAGGTCAGGGGAAACGTTTCACTGGAAATCCTCAAACGGGACAACAAGTTTCCCAAAGCACCACAAGCTACTTTCACCCTCCTGCCAAATCTGGCAACAGAGTTTGTATCGCAGCGAGGACGCAGACGCAGCCGGGGATTAGAGACACTCATTTCACAGTTTTAAGACTTTTTTATTCAAAACAAACTGCATGATATTTGTGCGTTGAAAATACTTGCTTATCCTTAAAATGTCTGAAATATGTAAAAAGCCTGGGACCCTTGTTTCTATTTGCACAGTGGAAGCTGTTCTCTCAAACATATTTCAGAGGAAACGCCGTAATTTGAAAACCGGCAGCAGCTCACAGATCGGCCCGGCAGCGAGTTACAGGCCTGGTTGAATGTGAAGCCAGAAAGCCGATAATTTAGCGGGAGATCTTTTCCACCCAACGACTGACGATGGGGGACAGTCTCCTGTTTCCAGTTTGGGGTTTTTCCCGCTCAGATCAGGGGAAGAATTTAAATCCATGACAAGCTCCGGCAGGTTGAGAGAATTCGGCGACAGGCGAGATATGGGAACATTTGATATAAAGATAATTACCCCGCCATTATCTCGGTGTCAGCATCTGATAGGATGAGCTCGAGATTCAGGTCATATTCTAATCACTGAGTCAAACTTGTGCTCCGGGGTTTTACTTAGTGCTGAATCTAACAATCGGTTCGTTGACTGACGGACGTTTATTTGCCAGATACTGAGTGATCGTTTAATTCATGAATCAAGGAAAAAAGTTCAGTTTTGGCCAATTTCTATTTCTTCTGCTTTTTGGTCTGTTTTATATTATTGTAGATGACGTAGACATTATTAAAATATAATAATAATATTTCTTTGGGTTTGCTCGGAAAAAACGAGGCGTATGCAGACGTCACTTTGGGAAACTGATGGGAATTAATCGCCCACATTTTGCAGACTAGACGATAACTGACACATTTATTCATCATGGAAATTCATTTTTCTTGCAGCTCTATTAAAACAAAAGCGCACAAAAATAATTTGTTAGGTATTTACCCATTTTAGTTCTGTGCTCAGGCCGACTTTTGGTCAACACACCATCCTATATGAAATTTAATTCTCCTTCAGCCTGATAATGTTCGAAAAGAAAGAAAGAAAATGGGTCTTTCTTTAAAAAATTCCTGAAAGGTTGACGTGTCGGAGATGGAAGCTTTTTCCTGACAACAGCCGTATTTAGTTCACGCTGAATGTAAAATGTGATTTCAGAAAAATCCAGCTGTCGGACAAACGAAGTAAAAATCTGAGTGTTTCCCTCTGAAATGTGAAGAAAAAGAAGAAAAACCCTCAAAATCCAAACATTTGAAGAAAAGTATGAGCGTCTAAACAGAAGTAAAGGTGTGTGTGTGTGTGTGTGTGTGTGCGCAGGTGAATAACAGGCCCCTTGACTGCTTTTTTTTGTGTATTTTTATCCTGGGAAGGTTTTTTTTTTGTTTTGTTTTTTTAAATGCATGTGAATGAGCAGACAGAGCGCAGGGAATAAAAAGCCCGTTGTTCTTGTTCATGCTTTATGCTTTCAGCCCAAAAAAGGAAAAAAAAGAAAGAAAGAAAAAACTTACAAACACTGGAATATCTTTCTTTTTTCAGACAGTTGGAGCATGCAGCAGTACAAATACACAGACGGCGGCTCGTTTTAACACCACAGCTTTTTAGAAAACTTTAAATTAAACCAACACGGCTCTCAGCTACTGAATAAAAAACATCTAGATTTCATTTTTTAAAAAGTGCATCAGAGACAGTAGATCCTCGCATTCATGGTCAAATATCTCCAGTGGTTTTCTTTCTAAACTGTGCAGAACCTCTGACATAAATATATGATTTCAAGTCTCATCTCTGCGATTGTTCGTGTCCGTTATTAGAAAAGAAAAGAGAAAAGAGAAAAAGAAGGAAAACGACTGGGTGATTATTTGGTTTGCCAAATGCGGCTTTGCATTTTTAATCAGGATTTTCCTGTCGAGTTTTTTTTGGGTCAGTTCGTATTTCTGGAAGAAAAATCCTGCAAGTGGTAAAATGTTCTTCTTTTGTGGTTTCACTTTTGTCTCGGGAGCAGAAAAGAAAAACAGCAGATCTTCAGAAGTCATTAATCTGCGACTTTTCTTTCAGCCCGAGAAGAAAAGGCCGAGAACACAAAAGACCCGGAGAACTAATTTGTCACCACACGACCTGAGCCGTTCGACCCGGTCAGTCTGCTGTGAAGGAATGTGAAGGAAAACCATGGAGCTCAGTTTCTGGGAGAAATTAAACGGATTCACGGGAAAAACAAACGACTGTAATCGTGGTACCGGAGGTCAGAGGTCAACCTG